>NW_013665729.1:824582-841339 GCF_000517525.1 Limulus polyphemus | reverse complement strand
GCTTTTAAGGTTATATTTCTTTGCTAAGGGTCGCTCGCCCGTCCACTCGGCATTGCTCTTTTGCGCTTGACTCGCGAACTGCGTTCTTTCTTATATTTTTTTCTTTTTTATGAGCACTATCCTTGGAGTTTACAAATTCAGTTGCATGGTTTATTTTTTGTAGTTTTTCTCAAGCAGGAGTAAGTGTTGTACGTAATAAATACCCTGACATCAACATGCCCCGTAAAAAGGAAAGTAGCTTAAGCAGAGTGTCTAAGGATGCTAAAAGAATGAAGGTGTGTAGGTCTGCGAAAGATTATGAGGGCTCTGAATCGGTTGAGGGTGTGAGGCCGGGCTCCTCAAGCAATACTGGAGAAAATGAGACATCCACGAGCTCCACTTCATTAGAAACATAATTTGTTGGTCAGGAACAACCTTCCACCAGTCGGGAGCGTGTGGCCCGCTTCAAAGCCCAGCAGTCTGAAGACGAAAGAGAAAAATGTTTGGCCCGTGACAGAGAGTGGCACGCAATCTCCCGAAAGTCACAGTCTGAGGATAACAGGGAGGCTCGACTGGTAGCAGATAGGGTTCGCCACAGTCTGGCGAGTGAAAATGAAACAGTAGAGGAGAGGGAAGCTCGGCAGGAAGAAGATAGAGTTCGGCACAGTCAAAGAAGGGAAAACGAAACAGTAGAGGAGACGGAAGCTCGGCAGGAAGAAGATAGATTTCGGCACAGTCAAGGAAGGGAAAATGAAACAGTAGAGGAGAGGGAAGCTCGACAGGAAGAAGATAGAGTTCGGCACAGTCAAAGAAGGGAAAATGAAACAGTAGAGGAGAGGGAAGCTCGGCAGGAAGAAGATAGAGTTCGGCACAGTCAAAGAAGGGAAAATGAAACAGTAGAGGAGAGGGAAGCTCGGCAGGAAGAAGATAGAGTTCGGCACAGTCAAATAAGGGAAAATGAAACAGTAGAGGAGAGGGAAGTTTGCCACGTGATTGACAACGAAAGGTACCATCGCGTTGTTCAACAACACAATCTGAGCTTGGGAGGGGAGGTAGTGCGAATGGAGGTCTATAGAGTTCGCCAAGGTCAGGATGAGAGAAATTCCCGCGTGCTGTGACCAGGCAACTCAAGACCGACCAAGAGAGACGCGACAGAATCGCAGGAGAGAGGACACGACATGAACAAAGAAATATGATACAATGGCTTAACAAAAACAACAGTGGGTTTCAGTATGATCCCCTAATAAACTATGCCGAAGCCGCCAACATCGGAGCCTTACACAAGGTGTGTAGGCACTGGGCAAAAGAACCATCTGGCATTTGCTGTGCTTCTGATAAAGTAGCTCTTCCCCCCATTGTGGAGGCACCAGAGCCTCTTCGGTCGTGGGTGTCGGAAGACTCACCTCAGTCTCGCAGTTTCCTACAGAATATCAGAGCATACAACAGTGCCTTTCAAATGACTTCGTTTGGAGGCAATGAGATCCGTGAAGGAGTATATATGCCCACGTTTAAGGTTCAAGGCCAAGTGTACCATCTGATCGGCTCTCTTTTGCCAACCCCCCGACAACCTGCATCTTTCCTTCAAATATATTTTGTTGGTGATAGTCAGGCTCAGCTTGTGAGGAGGTTGAACTTATTTCAAGACCTGGACGCCAACATGGTAGCCGCTCTGCAGACCATGCTTCAAGACAATAACGCCTACATACAGAGCTTCAAAACCACCATGGAGACCTTGCCTCCAGACTCGCCTGACTTTCAAATTGTTATCAGGGCTGATAAGTACAAGTAATTTGTTTGTTAATTGTTAAATTAATGTATTATTTATACACACAACCTGTACGAAGGACGGGTACACAGCTAGTATATATATATATACAGCACACTCACGATGACAAAATGGTTGAAGGTTATAATACATCCTTAAACACTTTATATATAAACAGGAATATTATCTGATAAAGTTGTAGTCTTGATCCCCTTATATACTTGCCCGAAGTATGATCCTCAGATAATTAAAAATTACGTTAAGTTTAAAACAAATGCACAGGGAAACCGAAAATCAGACTATCATTTGAATTAAGAGAAGTACTTGTAGCCTTAAAAATAAAGTTTTGTTTACGGATAAACATTTTGTAGGGAAGGAAGGTATGTCACAGTGAAACTCGTTTTTATTGATCTATGTTATATCTCTTAACTGTTGATCCACCTAGGAGGTGGCAAACCTCAAAATCCGTATATTGAAGGAATTGGTAGAGAAATTACACTATCCTGAAAACGATAGATCTGAATTTAATTATACAGCTTCTTCGACAAGAATTTTAAAATGTCATACATGTTTTTTCATATCTATATTCAAGAGTGTACGCTTAGTGGTATAGCTCTTGAAATAGTATTATACTGACATCAATATTTAAAACTATTAGTTCCATGGACATCCACATTTTAAGGTTATAGAACTCCACGAATTTGAAACGTACGATGCTGTGTCGAGTCTGTTACAAGATTGATTCAGACTTCTGTGGAAGAACTTTCAAATATATTCCAATACTTCGGATCCTGATTACACCCTTTCTTCCTTCCAATGCACCAAAACTTTTTGATAAATTTTCTTTTACAACATCGCAATCTTTTACATTTCTTCCTTCTGCAACAGAACCTGTTGACACATTCATTCCGATACCCTGAAGCCTGTTTATACTCTTCTGTTATACCAGAATATCCATTAAATAGTTACAGCAATTACTTCAGTTCAAAATTAAAAACCTCAAAAATAATACTTGCATTACAATAACAAGATGTTAACTTTTAAAACATGTTCATAACAATTTTATTCAAGGGCGATTAAAGTATTGTAAAGATGTATGAGTTTAAAATGCACAGGAAAACATAAAATTACACTGTTAAAAATTAATATTCGTTTGTTTACTTTTCAAGTATTTTCAGTTCATGCTTCGCCAAACGCATTTTCGCTACAGAAATTTGTTCAACAAAGCAAAACATTAGAGAATAAACAGAAATGCTAGCTATTTTGTTTTATAATTTTTGCAGGCATCAGTTGATTCATGCATTATTTGGTAAAAGAAATTAAGAAATAAAAAGTAAGTTCAAAATAATGTGGTTATTATTAACTAAGTATTCATGAAAAGTATATTTTCTTGTAAGATAACAACTTACCTAATAACAGTACAATCTGTAAAATTCTGTACTTATATAAAAATAATAGCTTTTAGATCGAATATATGATCATTTATATATATATATATAGAAATCGTAAGTGAAATTAAAAGTAATGTGTACTCCAGGACCAAGAGCTATATCCAAGAGCATGGTTCGCGACTATTTCTGCAAAAACGTTCATCGCATTTCGGGTTTGTGGATGCACTATATGAGAGACGGTCAATTTCCACTATGCTAGATATACACGACTATTTCAATTTAAGTTTGATGTGAGTGTTAAAATTAGTTATGTTTAGAAACGGTAGTTTATCGCAGGTTTGTTTACGTAAATGTGTACGAATCATACGTTGTGTAGATCAATTGTTGTGAATTGGCACTTGTTGTATTATTGCATCATGTTATTAGAACCTTCTACGTTTTTCTTTTTTGTTGTTGTAATTAGTATTAGTGCATCATAATATCTGATAGTGTACAGAAAGTTCTAGGTCTCGGTCAGGCTAAAATATGTGTACAAAATGTAGTTCAAGATATACAGTAAGACAAAGTTAGTTAGATGGATAGTTAGATCTGTGCAATTATTAAGTTAACTATAAAGATCACATGGTGGCGATTTCTAAAGTAAAATTATCACCGATTGTAATGTAATAACAGAGCAGAGGATAATAATTCGTCTTGTTAATTCTGTTCTATAGTAACTGAACCAACCTGTGTGGACTTTGACGAAAATATACTATTTAAGGCTCTGGATATAAACATTTGTATATACATTTGTATATATTAGTTTAAAACAAAGTGGACTGTGTGCTCTTTGTTTATTGTTAAAATTTATCGCCAACAAGTCACAGACACCTACTGTAAAGTATCTTGCCTATCCATACCTGACACACTATTCGAACAGATAAAAGTAGCCTAAGAGTTGATGGTAGGTGTCGTTGAATAGCATTCTCTCCTTTAATTTATCAGTTCGAAAATATATAGACCTTGTGTAGCTTTACGAGAAATTCTAAGAAAAAAAAACATTTATAGAAACTAGGTAGAAGCTGTAACCAAACCAATGAAGAACATTTGTAAAAGGAGTAAACTAAAATGAGCAAAATTGACTGTGATGTTCAAGGAAATTAACCATACAGACTAAAGTACATAAAAAAAGAAACTGTATATATTATAAGTAGGATCGTGTTAGAAGAAGAATTTTCACTTGCTTCAAAATGTCATCTATATTAGACGAGCTACAAACCAATAGCTAGATCGAGAGAGGGTATTAATTCACGCAATACTCTTTTTTGTCGTGCTGGGTCAAAGAAAGTTCTTGATGTTTATTAGAGATCCAATGGGCTTACAATACGCAAGGTAACACATCAAAGTCACTCTAGTGAAACAAGGTCTAACTGCTTCTCAGCTGAGACTAGAGCTTTGCAGCTGCACATTGTCATTTCAGCAACAGTAGATCTGTTGTGCTTTCCCACACACACTAGCTAAACTGGAACATACTTCAGAATGATCTTAATTCATGTACTTTGCAGTCGACACATGAAAGACTATACTTGGTATCGATAGTGGATATAACTTTAGCAAGGTTTATCGAGCGAACGAGGCTTTAATGTACTGGTATATCTCTTGCATTTAGTTTTCATATCTAGTAGAAAAATACAGTTACAGTCTTCGAGCAATTGCTATAAATACAACATTATTTTTTTATGTCTGTGGATTTACAACGCTAGAACCAGGCTTTCGATACCCGTGGTGGGCAGAGCACAGATAGTCCATTGTGTAGATTTGCGATTAACAACAAACAAACAAATATATTGTGGAGCATTTACTATTAATAATGTAATTAAATTTACATGTTTTTATTTTAATTCCTTATTTACGATAATATTATTATTGCTCTATACAGAAAATCTCTTACAGCTCTGGATGCTAAATGTAACTCGTGAAATTAAACTAAATAATACACATAACGATGTTAGTTGATCCAATAGTAACATTTTATTGCACTTTCAGAAAATAACGGGCGAAGAATTTATTAATCAATGTTTTTCAGAAATAAGTAGTTGTATACTTTCTTTAAACGTTTGATCCTTTATTTTTGAAACGTAATTTCATAGAGCTGTAATTCTCTGTTTCTTATATAAAAGCTACATCGGACTACCAAGGGGAATCAAACCCCTGATTTTAGCATCGTAAATCCGAAGACTTACCGCTGTCCCAGCTGGGGACGCTGTAATGTTTTCATAAAATGTGAGTATGCTTTTTCTCTGGTACCAAAACATCAAATTTGGACAACTGACATTGTAAGATAGTATGAGTGTATCAGTATAGAAAAAAGGTAACAGGCCAGTTTTTTATACTCCATATATATAAACATCAGTCTGGAATTATGTTCATCACTTTGGTACATTAATCTTATTAATACGGCTATGCACGTTATGCAAGCTAAGTATTTCAAATATCTTATCAATTAAAGTATAATCAATAACTATCAATACATTAGTAGTATTCAAAGTTGTAAATTATTTTATGATTTTACCACTTTACTTGTTTCATTTACGATAAAAAGTTTAATTTGAAAATGTCACTATACCGTTGTAGGAAACCAGGCAAAACGTAATTGAACCCGCCTGTGTGGAATTTGGTGAAAAGGAGACAATTATTTAAAGCTCTGGATACAACTGTGGAAACCCGCAGACTGTGCAGTAAGAAACAGAGTAGAGAAAAACAATTCGTTTTGTTAGTTGGGTTCTAAAGTAACTGAACCAGCTTATGTGGACTTTTGACATGAAAGATAATTATTTAAAGCTCTGTATACAAGTGAATTTATCACTGATTGTATTCTAAAAACAGAGCAGAGGAGAATAATTCGTCTTGTCAGTTGTGTTCTATAGTAACTGAATCAGCCTGTGTGGACTTTGACGAAAGGATATGACTCCGGATACAACTGTGATAATCCACGGGATAACGTAAGTGAACTTACCACTGATTCTATTGTGATAACAGAAGAAAAAATTGAATTATTTAGTTTTAGATACAACTGCGATATCCTATTGTGTAAATAATTTTTGTATATACGTTTGACTTGTTTTGAAGATAATATTTTAAAACAAGTATATTGTGTGCTGTCCACTTATTGTTCGAATTTATCGCCAACAAGTCATAGACACCTACTGTTAAAAACGTGGCCTTTCTAAAATTTGACACAATGATATAAGAAGAACTTGAGACTATCTTATTAGAAATAATGGAGGTATATAATCAATAAACATAGCTTATGGAAATAATGTGCAATTTACCATTATTGCAATGATATTCTTCTCATATAAAGAAAATTTAAAATTATCTTACTAAGAATAATGGAGTTATTATGATAACAGTAAAAATCATCAGAAAAGGAACACAGATAATAATTAGTTTTTACTCCTTCTTGAAGTGTGTATTCTCCCAAAGCTCTCTAATATATCTTATGTGCTTTTATTAACAAAGATTATTGACGAAATAATCGATGTAAAGAGCTCCAAATTTTCTTTTAATAACATCAAATCAAAGATCACGTGGGCCCCACACTTATGTCGTGCAACTAACACGGGTAATTATCATATCTAATTTTAGCAACACATATTCGTTCATTCGCATGAGTAATAATATCGTTATAAGTTTCCGTATGGCCTGTGTAGCCACCATAATTGGTGTTGTGGTTTTAATCTATATGTTGTTACAAAATATCACTGTCGATGTAACGCAAACTTTAATCCAGTCAGTAAAGAAACTATACAGACACAAATGTTATCGAGGTAAGACATTTAGTAGTTCTGTTTAGAAACAATTGTTTTCACGTGTTTATCCATTTCTATATGCAAATCATGCTATATCCATTGAGAAAATATGATTATAAGTTGTCTGTTATACTAAGTTAACTGAGATAATGTTCTCTGCAAGAGAAGCATTAACATTGCACTGGTGCTAAACATTAAGGTAAGTATGGCAGTTAGAAACATCACGCACGAACAATTTAAGGCAATCACCGACCGTATTCCACTACTGATGCTCAATGTAAAAGGAATTATGAGTTATGTAAATAACAAACATATAATAATGAGGAATCTACATACATTTTAATATAGTACTGCACTAATTTGCATTCTCCCTAAATAATTCATAATTATCACGTTATAAGAGTTCTTAAGGCTTCATAATATCATAATTTTCAGGAGATATTCTTCTATATTATTTACAACGAGAGGGCAGATGAAACTTTCCTGGTAAAATATCTTCATCATATAATTTCTCTGAATAACTTCAATTTTCTAAAATATCAAAATACAAATTATTGCTTCCAGGAAAGTTTCACAAATTAATTTATATGTATATTTTTAACTATGCTCTTAATAAGATTGAAAACACGTATTAGCTAAAGACTGGAAATTGACTGTACCATCTAAGTAAGCTCAAACAGTACACTGTTTAGTAAAGCGCGAGAATTATTCCATAAATTGAAACTTTTTTTTGTTCTTCTGATTAATAGGTAAATCTGATTTGGAACAAATGAGATTTTTGCTTAGTTTCATTGCGCCACAGATGTTCATATGCCAAAACTTTTCATAAAATTATCGTTTTTACCAAAGAAACAACTGGTTTTAAAACACATATATTTTAGGTATAATTTCATTACACAAAAAAACTGATGGTCGTGTACAAAAATACGTGTATGCAAAGAACAGTGGAAGTGATGAATAAACATATTTAAATAGAAGGGCATGTAATACTGGCAGAAAAATATATTCAAACATGTATATACGGGACAACGCATTCTGAGTGGGATAAAAACAACTATACGCAGATACATTGAGCACCCAAAGCAAATTATAAATACGCATATGTAGGGGACAGTGAATACTGGAAGAGTTGTATAAAAACACGAGTATGTAAAGGAAACATATAAAAAGAACATTTATGTATGGAACACTGAACGGTGGATGAGATGTATACGTATACATGTATATAAGGGAACTTAGGTTATGTAGTTCGATTTTTTTTTATATAACGGCATCGTTAGTTGTTAAATAAATACATGCATAATGTATTAAGCCATTCGAAATATTATAATTTTTGATGTGTTATTACGACAGTTTAATAGTGAAAAGTTGCATGTGCCATTTCTATAATGTTGTTAATGAGGATAGTATGTTTCTTTTTAGAATAAAATACGTTGCGTTATATTGGAACACTACAAAATGGAAACATTTAAACACTTGAACAAGAATACATCAATTTCAATGTTTGTAAGTGGAAAACTTTAAATAAGAAAATATCAATACCACAAGTTGTAAATAGAAACAAATTAAAAATCTCAAACAAGAAAACGTAAATACTACAGTTTGTAAATGGAAACCTTTAATCGCCTCAAACAAGAAAACGTCAATATCACATTTGTAAATAGTCCTAACATGTTGTTTTGTAGTTAAGTAAAATGTTATGAAAGTTGCTCTAGACATTGATATTTATTACTACATTTAGATTCAATGTGTCATTTCATTAATTTATGTACATCAAAGTTAAGTAAAATGTTATGAAAGTTGCTCTAGACATTGATATTTATTACTACATTTAGATTCAATGTGTCATTTCATTAATTTATGTACATCAAAGTTAAGTAAAATGTTATGAAAGTTGCTCTCGACATTGATATTTATTACTACATTTAGATTCAATATGTCATTTCATTATTTATGTACATGAAAGTAAGTTAGACTGTAGAGAAACTGCATTTTTATTATGTTTCCAGAAGATTAACACGTGCAAAGCTATTTAAATACATTTTCCTTCTGCCTGCTCAACAAAGTTAGCCGTGCTTATTTTATGCAGTTTTTCTGCTTTTTTATTATCGGTGAATGGGTATTATTATGGGATGTGAACTGATAATTTATTATCTTTTGAAGTTTAATGTTACTAGTAGACTAACATAGTAATGACACACAATTCAGATTTTCAATGATATTCAGTGGGAAGAAAAGAATACTTTACCACTGCGAATGTAATAAGGTCCGTCTATTTTACAGCATCGCCCCCCCAGTGGCACGGCGGTATGTCTACGTACTTACAACTCTCGAAACCGGGTTTCGATACCCGTGGTGGGCATCTCACAGATAGCCCATTGTGCAGCTTTGTGCTTGATGACAAACAATCAGATTTCTCAACATTAGGGAGATTTAACAATTCCTGTTTTTTTGTTACGTTTGTACTGATTTAGGTATTTATTATTTTAAGTTTATACTTATTAGTCAATGTGGGGGCTTAAGAAACGAAAAATTATGTCTCGCTATTACTGTTTTCTGGTATCAAAAGTTCACATTGATTTTTTATGTTGAAAATAACTATTCCGATGCTTGGTTTAAAGGTAACTAAAATCAGTGTATATTAGGCGTTATGGGGAAACTATGCTACTTTTAATCTCGTGCCAAAAGTTTGCGCTATATCTGTGCTATTTTTTGACGTTGAAGCTACAATTTCGGATGTTATCGTTGAAAATAACGCAAAATTAATGTATTTGCCTGTAGAGGTCGCTAGCCCCTCTCTCTCATCGTCTTTTTTTTTACTCGATACCGGTACAGAACATTTATTCCATGTTTCCGCTGATTTTACAATGTTCAAATGGACTGTTGTTATGTTATTTCTTTAAAAACGTTTCAGCTACAAATGAACTATGACATAGTATTCATTATCAAGGAATACAAGTACGGTGATTATTTTGAATGCATATACACATTTTTAATTAACAATCAAAAAGAAGTGGATTTTGTAATATTATAACTATGAAAAGTTAAAATCACTCTCATAAAATAATGTAACGCCCACAACTTCTCGTCTTTTTGCTAAGAAAATCAGGCATCTGATGATCAGTTATATGATCTGAAATGCAAATAATTGGTCATTTAGCCTATACTATATATCGTGGTCTGATGCAAGTTTCCTTTAGTCGTCAATCTGAAGCGAATCAGAGTTTATAGCATCTCAAATTATTCATGAACCGTACCTAGACCTTAGAAAAGACAAATGAATGTTATACTCATGAGATTGATGAAATGGAAGCAACTGAAATCACACCAAGCTGTTACGAGTTAGTTCTAAGTGTCTAAAAGTGTTGTTATCATATTTGAGAGCTGGTTTCAGGCAAAGAATATTGTGGTTCGGAATTGAAGAAAACAGATCATTCTCCACAACGCAAGCAGTCAACTGCTATCTGTCGACGTAGGCTCGTTTTAATCATAAGGTGCAGGCTATGAGATTGAATCCAATGTTCGCAACCACAAGTGAATGCCGTGTCGGAGTACAGGTGGTTATAGACTTCAGAAGCCATACATATATACATGGTAGACGCTCAATGTGATACATTTTGCTCATGGACGAGCACGAAACATTTAATCTGCAATGTTGCTCAGAGCACATTTAGTAGCAACATTTTATTTACAGACGAAAACAGAGCCATCCCATTCTTAGTACAGAAACGTGTGGCATCAGGCGGTGATGGTAGTATAGTATAGGTACGAATAGGCATTGGCGGATGTAGCGACTTCTACATCATGTGGAGTGATACCATTATAGCCACTCATTATATGAACCACACTTTATGTTACCTTTAATGCCACGTGCTTGTGCGTTTGGCATCAGCTTTAGCCTTCAATCCCATGTTGCACGTATGAGATGTTCTTAAGAGACGCGTCACATTTTCTAAACTTACTTCATACAATAAAAATGTCCTGAAAACATTCAGAAGAGAAGGCAACTCAGGACTTATCATAACTCTGATTTTAAACATTCAACGTCAATGCCAGTCGGCCATTATTGTTTGTGTTGATCGTGCTGTATATTGAAGTAAAATATCATGAACTGTAAGGATATATAATATACAAGCGTAAGCTGGGTAAGTCTTTTGCATTTCAGATCAAATGATTGATCATTAGATCCCTGACTTGGGGGGGGGGGGTGATTAACACCATTATATAACAGTGACTTGGTATTTTCATAGTTTAAACATTGAAAATATTGTTTATATTGTACGTTATAATGTACGTTACCAGAGTATAGTGATTAATCTTTTAGATTCAAATTACAATAAACTACGAAATCAGTCACCTTGGCTTTCATAACTTCTAAATAAAAGAGAAAGGTGGAAAGTACGTTAAACATAGGCTTAGTGAAAATTACCTCACTAGTAATTGTTATTAACTTCTACATATAAGAAAGCTATATTTATATTATTTTCCTGAAAACTTTTATAATTATGAACGGCATGAGAACATCTACGATTTAAACGCGCGTTAAACTAAAATTCAATTCAGAAACAGTACTAGCTGATCACATAATGTTATCATTAAATAAGTAAGATAAATGTATTAAAAATCACACGCTTGAAACTAAGATTGAAACCGTATATATATATATATATATATATGTGAGCCAATATCTAAAACACATGACAGACAAAGCTGTTCTGTTACTACACAACCTGGTAACATGTCTGTGGGCAAAAGAATTATCAAAATTCTAAAGAAAAAATAACCAGATTGAACAAGGTAGGTTAATTGTTGGGTATTAATAAAATAATTGCGTAGGCGAGGAAATAAGAACATGGAAAATATAATATAAAGTAGTGGTGAAAAACTCGCCAAATTAAAATAACTTTATTAATAAAACAGTAAAATGGAGGACTGTTGCCCGAAACGTTGTTTTCGTATTTTATTAATTGTTTAGTATGTTATGAATGCTACAATGTACTATTTAATATATCAATAATGCTACGACCTATTGTTGCCTGCATGAAGTTACTTACGATGTTCCTGTTGTTAGGTGCATCAGGGGTGTTACACTAATAATACTCTGGTTGAATTGAAATATAATTTATTTTGTAAATGAACTTCTATAACAATTATAGTTGTTTTTCTTTGTTTCTGCAACGCTAGGTAAGTTCGCTTTATATATTTTTGAAGTGTATTGACAACAAGCTTTAAGAAACTGAATGTTATAAGAATAAACACATACATTCATATAATATAAGTAAATGGAATTAATTTTTTTATATAATTTTTTAATTTCTCCTAATTTAACGTTCACTAACGAACTTTACAAATTATAGTACTAGGGTTAAAGCTTTATACCATGGTTGCATAAAAATTTACCGTTAGTTAATAAAGCTTTAGTAATATAATTCCCATTAAACGTTTCAAAAGTACATCTATTCACTCCGTTAGTTAATACAGCTTTAGTAATATAATTCCCATTAAACGTTTCAAAAGTACATCTATTCACTCCAGCATTTACTGAAGGTTGCTAACAAAAATTCTTTACCTTAGCATTTTTTTTTGTAGCTGTATTCACATGATATATTTATGTAGTACTAAGGCATTAAAAATCTCTACGGATAATCATCAAATATTTCATGAGATATTCCTCATATTTCTTAGAAAGGCTAGCATTTTAAAAATTGTATGTGAAAGTATATATCTGCACGAGACTGCATACACCAAACTTGACACATTAAAATTTTATGACATAAAAATCTAAAATTAGCCTCTTTTGGCCAGGATCAACAAATTTTCATAAATAAATTTTTTGTGTTTTTATATCATAATTCAACTTTTTTTTTATAACCCACGACATAAACGTGAATTAAGATATATTTTGTATTTGTTAAAACCTGTTGGAGACATACGAAGAGCTGTTACAGGCTGTACATTTTATGTGCACTTTATATTCGAGGCTTGGATACACATTTGTACCTTTCTAGCTTAACGTTTTTGTTTGTTTCCAGTTAACTAGCAAAAGTTATATAGATATGAACTTAAAAAAAGGTCAATAAATATTAAAATAACGTGAAACATTCTGTAGAATGAGTTCTTAACATTCATCGACAATGAAATTGACGTCACTACAAAGTGCCATTTAGTCTACATTAAAGTCAGTGACTTTTTTACATTAAAATGGCGTTAGAACTAAAAGTTACAAGACCATATGCTATTATTTGATTATCAATGCTTATGCATTCATAGGGACACAGAGAGTGCGTGAAACAATATTTGCAGATGTTTTATAAAACACCATTTGGTTGGTGAATAACTACGATTTTAATATGAATTATATACTTATGTATAGCAACATTATTGTCTCGTGACGTGCGCGAGGTATATTCGATTTCGTATTAGATGCATTTTTTATTGCAAATCTGTATTTTCTATATCCATTATAAGAAGTAAAAAACCCAGTGCTCCTTTTTCGATTTTAATTGATTAAAGGGCAAAAAACGGCAATAACCTTCACATCGGTTATGATCGTCCTAGAATAAAGATATTTATTAGTTTAAAATTAGATATGATGCTGCTCAAAATCATATGCTAGGCTATTTTGTTAGATTACTTATAGGTTGATATCAACGGTAACAACTAAAGTAGGGTAGGTTTTTCTCAATAATTAAATGATTTTTTTTTCAGACATTTGTCTTTGCTGGAAGTCAATCTGCATTAAATCTTGTTAACTATACACATATTCTCTGAACCAGAAAGGAAACACGTGTATTAATCTGACATTTGCAACTCTTCATAACCACGTGCGTCAGAGGGTACACTTAAGAAAGTTGGCAAACACAGGTTAACTTGGGAGAGACTAGGAAAAACTATTCAGAATGATGGAAAGAGAAACAGTTCGCAAATAGCCATTACGAAGGGTAAAGGGTTCCAAACAGACGCCCCGTTGAGCTATTTTAAGTCGATTACTTTGCTTATTCGTCAGACAGACCGCTCGACGACAGCCACCTCGGTTCTCGCAAACATTTCTCGTTCCGATTGCAGCTCATCACGGTAGTGTCAGTCCTTCTTCCTGTTGATGTTGGAAAGTAAGTGGAACTCGGATGAAAGAAATGCGGCAGTTTGTCTCTGTCAAGAATACGACATCTTTTTACATGTTTCAAACTCTTTCTCCACGTGTCATCAAGATATGATGTTAAGGCGCTCGCTGAATTAGAGTCGATATTTTCACGTGATATATATGACCCTAAAAATACTAGATTTACGCGTTTTCCCCAAAACTTTTGCAGAAAGTAACGATTATTACTAAAAGACATGGGAAAAGTTTTGAAATCATTTCTAGTAATCCAACATGTACGATGCAGTAACACTGGATAAACACCCTATCTTATCACACAGTTAAACCTTATTATAATGTGTAAATAATCTAAAACAAGAATGAATATGTCATAATGCTCGTAGGTAATAACATAAATCGATGGTTTAGTAAAAAATATATATAAAACATTTGAACACTTTAATACTAATAGTAAGTTTAGTTATCGTAGTAAAAAAAAAAAGATGTTTTGTTTCATATGTTAATTATTTGCATTTATAACGATTTGCATGGAGTTTCAGGCTTTAGTTAATACTCCTGACCTTCTTTTTGACTCTTACAAAGGACCACGAAGAACACTAACAAACACGATTCAAATTCCATTTGAAAGACGTAAAAATATCATCATTATCAGGCTATTAAGTCATTAGTTATTTTTGCCGTATAAAAACGTAGTTAAGCCGAGCCAGCTACGTGGGAGCTACTGCTAACGTTTGTTTTTCGTATCGTCTCTACACGTTGTCCTATTTTCGTCTGTGCTTCGAATTAAATAATTGATCAATTCCAAAATGCACTAGAAAAGCATTATAAATTTTAAACTTTTCTGAGAGAAGCTACATGATTATTTGTTACTCGGGGATAGGGAGTAGATATTTTATTACGTTGTGTTTAGGTTCAGAGCGTTCTCGCATGTTTTTAGCAGTTGTTCTTAATTTAAAATTACGTTTTTTTTGCATCTCTATTCTACCTAAAAAATTCTTATTCCTATAAGATACAACTACTAAACTAGTTGGTACTTTACATGTATTACATGTTATGCAGTTATATGGAAGTGAATTCTATAGATCTATGTACGAGTAGATCTATTAATCTATTTTTTGTTTTACAATTAGTCCGAAAACTGAAGTTTTAGAATTAGCCCTTATTACTCTCAAAAGTTTAAAACAACACCGTCTGTATCTACTTAAGTTTATAAGAATAAGCTCTTAATGAGCCATCTTAGTTTCTAGTAAGTCAATAATAACAGGATGTTTTTTCGACGTTTAATAAACTTCGGTCTACAGATTAAACTAAGTTTGTAATGCTGTTATTAACTGACTTTGACACCAGTGGCTTTGAAGCATTTGCTTAGCCAAGACTGCGTAACAAAAAACATTTTATCCCCAACAGCCAGTCCGCTAAAAAATTCAGAAGAATAGATAAGAAACGTTAATACTACACATTTTTCAAATTCCTATAAAACAATAGGTTATATGTGTTGCATAAAATACAACTCAAGGATTATAAAGTTTGGTTAAAAGTCATCACTCTAATATGCCTGTTATTAGTTTTTAATGTATATTCGATAGATCCTGCGTAGGTATTAGTAAGAGCTAGTCAAGTAACTAAGCGTTAATTAAACAATAATAAAAGTGTGTTAAAAGAAAAAGGGCAGGAAAATCGAAATAAACTTTCAACTTTATCAGATAATAAAAAAGTTAAACGTTTTCATAGGCCCTTCAGCGGTAAGCTTTTAGAAAATCTATGGTGTAGGTTTACGCATAACAACAAACAATCGGTTTCATAGTTTGTAGCTCTTTCCATTTGTATTTCAAATTCAAAGGTTTGAAAATACTCATGTTTTCTGGTGAAGCTTCATCTTTTTGATAGAGGGTTTTATTCTGAGTGAAAAGATTGAAAAGTGTGACGATACATAAAATTGGTGCTGATTTATTTCAATAAAACTGATCATAATAGTCCTTAAGTCCAGAGAACAAGACAGGTAAGTATTTGTTTTCAAAGTAAAACAAAACAGCAACAAAAAATCAGGAAACGTGTTGAACATAAATAAAAGAGAACAGAAATCAATATCTTATATACAAACCAATGTAAAAATGGTCAACAAATTTATCAATCTAAGTTGATGAACTGATGAAATTAACCTTGAAGTGTAATGAACTGCTTTTATGAAGCTAATAAACTGATTTAAGAAGAATTAAATATTTTCACAGGATATTAAACAAACTCATTCGTAGGTAATTAAATATTTAAGTCAGTTTGATAATGACTAGATTGTATTATTTGCATTGAAAAGTACAGTGGGATGTCACTGTAGGCATTTTTTCATTTGTTGAAATTGAGTGCATTTGTAAAATCTACACATGAAAAGAGTATGTACAAAATATAAGTAAACACTGCATCCATTCATTTTGTTTCATCTCCATTACAGAGACTGACTGTAATGGACTGTCTGTCTTGAGCCTTTTTTGTGCACTCTGAGATCTTAAGATCTGCCGACCACTGTTTGATATTATCCTTATATCTCGTTCTTTTACTCTCTTTCCTTCTGCCATAAATTTCTGTATCTTGTTGTAGCTTTTATATGTCCAAAGCATACTATTTTCCTTTGCTTATAATACTACTGGTTAATAAAATATTCACAAATGAATAGTAATGGCCAGGGTTAAAAGAGAGATTCTATACATTTGAGGCCCAGCATGGCCAGGTCGTTAGGG
>NW_013665729.1:804347-823748 GCF_000517525.1 Limulus polyphemus | reverse complement strand
CAACAACAACAACAACAAAAAAGTGACATAGTAGTGGAAAGATGCCTTCTCACTAAAAACATCTGTCTCCGGTTTTTTCACACCCTAAATGTAAAATAATTCGAAAGTGGCGTTTCTGCACAAGAATATTAAGATTTCCGGGTTTTGGCCATTGATACAGAACTCGTAAATAACGTTCGTTTATTAACAATAACCTCATAGTAATATTTGATAATGTATGATCCTACACACACGCATTTGTCCTGTGCTCAAACTCACTTCTCTCAGCTTGGGCAGCCTACATACGTTAAGATGGAAAATGCAATGTGAATTGTAAGTCAGACAAAAATGTTACTCTAAATATATAAGAAAATATAAAATATAAAACTTTTTGAAAACCTCTGTTAACTGAAGTCTTAACAAACAAAATATAAAGAGTGAGATTTGAAAACAGGTTTAAGTTATGTATAAGAAATTCATAATAAACTCAGAATAGATCAAGATAAGGTGGAAACTGTGGAGAGAACTTCAGTTACGTCAACCAATATAATACTATTTAACCGTAATTACCGATCCATTTCCCAAAATATCACTAAAACCATACTTATATACACAACCATACTTATATTGTTTTCAGTATTCTTATTCACACAAAATATATGTAAAACATTTTCATACGTATCAAATTGAATAATTTTCGAACGCTAATGAAACATTACTAATTTCTTTCTTTTTTTTTTCTTGGAATTTAAAAGAAGTAAGCTGTCAGCCTCCAATTTATAAATCTGCCTGAGAAGATTTAGTAGTTTATATTAAACCACAATAACTATCGTTTCTTTACTAGACTTTATTAAACCACAATAACTATCGTTTCTTTACTAGACTTGTATTAAACCACAACAACACCACTTATTTGGTAGACTTATATTAAACCACAACACCTACCGTTTATTTACTAGACTTATATTAAACCACAACACCTACAGTTTATTTACTAGACTTATATTAAACCACAGCAACTACCGTTTATTTACTAGACTTTATTAGACCCAAACTACTGTTTATTTACTAGACTTATATTAAACCACAACAACTACCGTTTATTTACTAAACTTATATTAGACCACAACTACCGTTTATTTAGTACTTATATTAAACCACAACAACTACCGTTTATTTACTAAACTTATATTAGACCACAACTACCGTTTATTTACTAGACTTGTATTAAACCACAACAATACCACTTATTTGGTAGACTTATATTAAACCACAACACCTACCGTTTATTTAGTAGACTTATATTAAACCACAAGAATACCGTTTATTTACTACTTATATTAAACCACAAGAATACCGTTTATTTAGTACTTATATTAAACCACAAGAATACCGTTTATTTAGTACTTATATTAAACCACAAAAACTACCGTTTATTTACTAGACTTATATTAAACTACACAAACTAGCGTTTCTAATAGGAAAATTTCAGCCTCCAGCTGAAAAATCTGCCTGATAAGAGTTAGTAGAGTATATTTAATTACACCAACTAGTGTTTTTAATAGAAAAAAATTATTTTCTTTTTCAACTAGCTGGAATCTGAGTAACACATTCTACAGCTTTTCTGATTTTTCTTTACTTCCGTGTTTAAAATATTATACCTGTTGTACACAGAAAGTACGATTAAATGTCTTAAATACGACTGACCATATTATATTTTGGCCATAATTATAGAATTGTAATTCGGTATAACTAAAACTGGGGGTTTAGCATTTTTTTACATCTTTTTAGTTTATCTATAGTTACATCGCTGTTTGTGGTTTGACAGTCGTCTCCTAGCAACAAAGCTACGGCAAACTTTGCTCTATCACTATTGAAATATGAGTGCTCTAACTTTTACAAACTGGTTGAACAGCAACTTGTAACTATGCAAGAGTGTCGCATAAATAAAATTATGAAATCAGAAATAAGATTTTAAAGGTGTAAAGTAAGATATGTATTAAATTCAATTCTAAACCTTCCACCTTCAAAAAACAACATGCAACTACTATTCAGTAAAAAAACAAAAACAAACTTGATTTTTTTATCATAAATAACGAGATGAGAAAGGAATCTTGCTTATAACTAGCTAGTAAATATACATTAGTCTAGAATGTTAAAGAGACACGATTTTATAGTTAAATTGTTCTTTAAACAAATGAAGAAAAAACCCTCTAAATCTAGATTAGATCTTAGAAGCACTATATAAATATATCCCCTGAAAACAGGTAATGAATTAGTTACTTTTACAACATATCACCAGTTACAACTCTTAGAACACGAATAACCTTAAATTAAAAGCGGTCATAATCAGGGTGTGACTGCATCAACGTGTGTCACATTTAACGAAGAAAGATACTCAATAACAAGTAAGGACTAATACATTTTCTGCATATTTGGGGAGATACTTCAGATCAGTTGACAGACGACTTTTTGTTCCAATACTCAGTCACTGCGGTGCTAAGCTCTGTGACGTCGCGTGGTTTTATAACATGTTGACGCACATTTCGTTTATGGAGGCCCCAAAGGTGTTTTACGTTGATATATCATTGAAGAGTAAATCCGCTCCTCTCCAAAGCATCACGAAGTCTCTACGCCCATGCAGTCAGATTAATGTCACTCCAGAACTGAAACAGCACCAAAATGGTCATGTTTAATGATATTGCACCAACCATATCATTTACTTCTGACTCTCAAAGACACGAACTCTTTAGCCATCGGTAGAGAAACTATACCATCTATGAAAAGTGAATATGCCCAATGGCATTATTACAAATTATGGTTATCTAGAAAAAAATCACATATTGAGTTATTCCATACCTTTTGGTCACTGAAAACTATAGTAGTTGCTGTTTGAAGTCTATAATAAGTCCAACTTATGATAGTATTTTAAGAAGAAAATATTAGATATATTTTTTTACTTAAATTATTGTTAATCTCAAAACAGTATTAAAGTAGGAAAGAGCAGTATAAACTAGCAAAATGTTTATAAACTATATATATATATATACATACATATTATTAGAGAAATAAAATGTAATGAAGATTTTTCGGTTTGGAAAATAGTGAACTTTTTTATTATCGTCCTGAAATTCTCTTTTTGTTCACGCTATACAATCTTCAGTCTTCACAATTCTCAACCACTTTTCATATAGGTAACAGGTTAAGGCCTTATATAAATTTCATATGGTTAATATATTCGTGTTTGTATTTTAGACGTGAAATTGAAGAGACACTGACTGGTTAATGAGACGCGACATGGCACGTGGTCTACTGTACCAGGGAGTACAAGGAAGACTGTGTGGTGGAGACCTTTATTACAGAGAACATAAAGAGCAGTTTAAAGTTAACTTTCTGGTTCGAGTTTATTTACTATGCTGTTATTTTCTAATGGTTCAATACTTTGCAATGGGAAACGTAAATGAGATAAGAACAGTGAATACATATATTAGAAAGGGAAAAGTATTGTAGGTTTTATCGATTCCAATGAAAGATTTTAGAATGTTTACGAAACTTATGACAATACATCTGACCAGTTGAGAAGCTAATAATCACGACGAAAACGTTAATGACAAAATATTTATATTTAAGTCAGGCTTAAATGTTAACAATCCTGCCTTGATATTGTTTTTCCTCTACAAGGAGAGGATTGATATAAAATAAAAAAAAAAGTTTTTTTTTTTCGGATAAAGTAGCATTGACTTTCAGCTAATCAAACCATACGTTAGTTAGGGCTAGAAAAAAAGAAACTAAATTATATTCGAAATAATTTGTTATTTGTTTGAGTCATAAAAAGATCAATAACGAGAGCAACAAGAAAAAAATGTTTAAGTTTACGACAGTACCTGACGAAGCCATTTTTAAAATGCATTAACATTATTTACATTATCCTCAAAGGAGAGAGAGCACTACTGATATTCGTTTAAAGTTAATAACCAGTTGTAGAAGACAGATAACACATAACATATGAAGAAGCTTGAAAAATCATGTTTACAAATAGTATGATGCATTCAAAGTTAAAAATGGTTCGCTTGAGCTAGAGAAACATCTTTGATTAAAATTGTTACAAAGTTCAAATCCGTTTATGTAAGTTGAAAGTTGTCATAATTTAAAAAGTTTCCAAGGTAATTATGATATGAGGGATATCACTTAGAGAAACCATAATTAAAATGAGGAAAATATCATAATAAACAAATAGGGTTAATGTAAATATGTGGTGCTAGCTTGAACCTGTGCACATGGTTAACATAATAAGGATAATTATGATATGAGGGATATCACTTAGAGAAACCATAATTAAAATGAGGAAAATTTCATAATAAACAAATAGGGTTAATGTAAATATGTGGTGCTAGCTTGAACCTGTGCACATGGTTAACATAATAAGGATAATTAGTGCTTGACTCGTGTTTTCCTGCGACCGTACCTAACGTTTATCATATGCCTTGTAATTTATCCGTAAGGTAAACTCTTTGCAGATAGAAATGCTCATTACCATTTCTTTAATATAGAAATCTATATCAAAGCACATAAAGTAATAGAGTATAAGATTAACTTTAAATATATTTACATAAGCTGCGGTTTTCCTAACTCAATATATTTTGCGAATCCTGTTGTAGAGTATGGAAACCTCCCTTATATATTGGAATAGAAACGTAATGAAAATAGCAACTTATTTAGTCTTGTGGATAGACACAAAATACTGAAATGACGTTATTTTAATGTAATTAGCTCTAAATACTCTAAGACAATTCTACAGAGAGAAAAAGTAAGAGGCTCATCTGTATATTTCAATTAAGGAAACTAAGAGTGAAAGAAATATAATGTATATAGAATAATACTTATATGGATAACTGGTTTCGCAATTGATAGCTTAGAAATTTCTCAGCCTGGCTCAGTAGTTTGAACGCAAAATTAGTATTCTGAATAAGGTATGTATTCGAAAATATCACTTTAAAATACGAGGAACCCGAAACAGTAGTATCCCACATGAGGAACAGTATTATCAGGTGTCAAATGTATACATGCAAAAGTTACAGATAACTATATTAATTGTTTACATTATTCCTATGTATCATAATATTGACACTTGAAATACGACGCCAGGAGGTAATTGTATTTGTTACTTTATGTAGTTAGGGAGGTCTTGTCTGAGCTTCATCCAAAGTTCAAATTTTGATTTTCATCATTTTTTTTTTACTATACCCTTACTTAATACTTAAGTGATTATTTTTGTTTCGTTATTTTTGGGCACTCGAGTTGTTTCTACGAGAATCCACCTTGAAAATGTACTGATCTGTTTGTCACGTTGACGATAGTTGAATGAATTTCAGAAGCAGTTTTCAAGAAAGATATTGCTATATATATATATATATATATATATTTACAAATAATATCATTACTATTAATATGGAACACAAATACACTTAGCGCTATCCAACCGAGAAATGCATGTTACATTAAACATCTACATATGTACTTTCTATAACGAGACAAGTTCCATGGACATCATGAACGGTTTATTAGAACAGCAAACAATTTTATCACATACTCGTAGAAAGATGTATAATTCAGCACTTCACCTATCACAAGAAAACCTTACTAAAACATATATATATATATATATAATGACGAAATATAACATCAAATAATTATGAATAGCGTCTGTAACCTTATATCAGTTCATGTTAAACATTCAGTAGTTAGTTGGTCCTTCTCGTGCTCTAATAACCTCCAGAAAGCGACGTAGCACGTTGTTGATGAGATTATTGATATAATTCACCGTGGTTTCTTTCCAACTTGTCACTAGAAGGCGCTGAAACTCAGCTTCACTAGCTGGTTTAGGGTCGTGGTTAGCAATTTTATGGCACAGTTCTCTATAGGATTACAATCTGGAGACTTTGTAACGTCCTCTTTGTTGAGGTAATCCTGTACAATACCGCACTGCTGGGAGTGGCATTATCATCCTGGTTATTGTCAAACCTTGCCCTAGCACATGGCAGAAATATCATCACCACTTGATTCCTGTAGAAGGTGAAATTGACGTTTCCCTGGAGAATATGAAAAGCAGTTTTTCTACCATGATGAATAGCTCCCCAAACATGTACTGCACCACCTCCTGTATGTTCCCTATGGGAAGGACAGTAATCTCTCATCTGTTCCCCATGCAATCGACGAACATGAATCCTATCAACAGCTTTAACAGGGTGGAAACAGGACTCATCTGAAAAGATGATATGTCGCCAGTGTCCTACCTGTAAGTTGACATGCCGCTTGCCCAATAACACGGTGACGGAGTGAATTCTGGTTAATATCGGTTTGCAGATAAGCCTTCTTGTAAAATAACTTTGCTTGGTCAGTCTCCTTTTCACTGTTCTTCTGGATACCCTGGAATGGATATGTTCATGCCATTCTTGACCATGTAGGGTGTTGGAAGACTTTTTCCGACCTTGACGTGTTAATCTGATCAAAACACGGTCATCTCTGTCAGTAATTATTCGGCGTCTACCAGCAGATAGAGCTTTCCTGGAACAACGTATCCTGTAATACGATGACGTTTGAGGATTTTGGATACAGAACACTGGGGGTACCCCTACTGTTCTGGCAACGTCCGTTTAATTCATATCATTTCTGGACAGTCGAACGTTTTTGATGCCCTATAACTCTGGTACGTGACGAGGCATGACTCTACACCAAGTACAGAAAAATTGTCTGTACAAAGCGTTGATCTGTTTAGAAAAATATTATACCAAAAGCACACCCTTTTATAAAAAACAGGTATGTATGTGTGTTTTTGAACAAATTCTCAAAAGAACTTATACAGACCAGAATAACAACTCATACATGTTTGTCCAATCATACGCTACCTTTTCTGGTACTACTTTGTCATTTACTGAATAAATACTCCATGCATGTAGACAATAACATTTATAGAAGTGTGTAAACATTTTGGAAAAGACTGTATGTACAATTGGGCCGTTTACACAATGAAATAAAGTGATATTAAAATACGTTTTTTTATTGTTTGCACACAACTTCCGGTCATTTAATGCATTTTCTAGAACACAAAGTTATTAAAAAACTCAATATCTATTATCTTATGTATATTATATTCAAGAAAGGTGCTAAGTCATCTGTAAACATTATAAAACCCGGACCTCTAAAATGTTACAATATTTTAAAATTGCTAATAATAATTTTTTAAATAAAAATATTTGGAAAGTGAGATTAGTAAACCTAAAGAGAAGACTATACCATTTTTAGTGAATCTTTGTCCAAATATAGATATTTATATTTGATTTGTTAATACACAATTAAAATAGATAATAGATAAAAACTGAGAGACGTTTTCAACGATAATAAAATTATTTTATCAAGATGACAACCTAAAAATGGACATAGCACCTATAGCCCATTGTGTTTGTTTGTTTTTGAATTTCGCGCAAAGCTACACGAAGACTATCTGCGTTAGCCGTCACTAATTTAGTAATGTAAGACTAGTGGGAAGGCAGCTAGTCATCACCACCCACCGCCAACTCTTGGGCTACTCTTTTACAGTTATAACGCCTCCACGACTGAAAGGGCGAGCATGATTGGTGGGATGGGGATTCAAACCCGCGACCCTCAGATTGCGAGTCGGGCGTTCTAACCACCTGGCCATGCCGGGCCGCCCAATATGTAGCTTTGTGCTTAAAAACAAACAGATAAACAAAAGACAACTTTAAAATTCCTGTAGATTAATGAATAAGCTTAAAAAAGATATTTTTGTAAGGAAGGTATTTTCCATTTTGAATGAACAAATTTACTTTATGTAATTAAAATTATATTAAAACTACGAAAAATATAGATATCATATTTTTCTTTAATAATTTAATTAATTGCCATTCCAGAAATATAACACGTCTTTTTATAATATGTAAACTCTGTTTAATGCTATGCTGGTGAGACAAGTCATATAAGATTAAGGATGAATTGACACAAAATCCGTGGTAGATTCACTGGAAATAGCACTAATAAATGTATCACGAACACATTTAAAAAGCACTATATGTGGCAGCAAACATTTTAATAAATGTATTACGAACATACTTAACCTATGAGAGAACCATATTTTCATGTGTTTCAAAACATGAAAGATAAATTTTTAGAAAAACATGTTATATATATTTTTGGCGCCAAGTTAAATACCTAGAAGTAGGAAAGCAGAAGTAATAACAGTTGAGTATAATTAGTTGAAGTTGTGGAACGGTTACAAACAATACTAGGAATCATAGAAAGGATAAATAAAGTGAGTAGTATATGTTTTTTTTATTAAGTTGTTAAAGACTGTGGAAATACACTGTTTTTCTAAAATATCAGGAGAAAGCATAACTGAGGTAAAATTCTAATATAAAGTATATTTAATAAGATTAAATTAACTGGTTTAACCTTGAATATATTTTAATTTATCTAGTTTATATAAGGATTATATTTTATGCGTGTACGGTTTTGAAAAATATGTATTTAATTCAGGTTATTTATTTTTAGTTGAAAAATTGTATATAAAAGTTTTTTTTTATAGATTCTCTGCAAAATTACATCCTGGGGAGGAGTGACTTTTGAAGTCAGGTTGAATATAAACCAGATCATGTCACAATAAGACAGAAAATAATGAGGAAAACAAGAAATAGAAGAGGTCACGTATTTCATGTGAAAGAAAATTAGAGAAAGTGAGTAGATATCAAAACGTCGAGAATGAAACAAATGCTTTCTATCAAATTCTCTGTGTGTGAATCCTTCATGTAACAAGGTGGTAGGACAATATTATTTTTCTTTATTTCCTCATTAAGCTAAATCGCTGAAGGTGCTAACAAGTATGTTTTGACAACATTAGAGAGAACTGCAGTAGAAGTTACTCTCAGAAAAACTGTCATAGTTGCTGGCCTCTGTGCCTGTATTTGGAAGTGAGGAACTCGAGGAGGAAGAAATGTGCCAAATAATGAAGATTCCAAGGAAGCAGAGCATGACGTTACGTTAGTCTACCCTACTGAAAAGAGCTCAGAACTTTTCCCAAATAAAATTCTAAAAATGAATATTCAGATAAGCAAGATTATTATCTCATGCGTCAGAAAGTACAGATTTCTTTATCATTCTTCGGATTTTTTTATAATGTGTTATGAAATGAGAAAATTCTAATTTCAATATCATTATTTAGATCAACTGACTCAAAAGATAATGAGTTTGACCGTTGACGTGAAAGATATTAGAGTTAGATGAATACGTTGTTTCCCCCCTCTCTCTCTTTTTTTGCAGGCTAGAATTATATAGCTTTGATTTGAATTTCGCGGGCTAGCCGTCCCTAATTTAGCAGTGCTAGACTAGAGGGCAGGCAACAAGTCAACACCACCCACCGCCAACTCTTGGGATATTCTTTTACCAACGACAAGTGGGATTGACTGTCCCATAATAATGCTCCCTCAGCTGAAAGGACGAGTTGTTTTATGTATCGGGGATTCCAACCTACGACCCTTAGACTGCGAGTCGAGCGTCCTAACCACCAGCATGTCAGACTAGAATTATATAGGCCTAATTTTAAAGGTAATGCGCATGTTCGTTTTACAGAAAATATACTGAGAATTTTCACAAAAGATCCTAACATAAATTGAAGAAACTTCACAGTTCATCACCTGACAATGGCCTCAGTTCTACTTGGCCTCTTATGATAGTGTTTTTTTCATGATATGCATGAATGTTGATCTTCATGAATTATTGTTGATACACAAATCATCTTGTTTTTCATCTGTTATTAATGTCCGGCCTCCAGCGCCTCAACGGTAAAGGCATATAATGCTAAAAACCTGGTGGGCACAGCACAGATAGCCTATTTTCTAGCTTTATGCTTAACAACAAATAAACAAACTAATGTATGTGTTTGTGAATATTCTCTACCATATATATTCAACAAACGTGGCCCACATTTAATAGAAAATGAGTTTCAGCCTATTTAGATGGTTAGAGTAACCATAAATAACAGAGCAAAGGTAAACCTGTTTATTATGAAACTTGTAACTTGGATCTTTGATATTTTGGTATCAGGTATTTCCAAATCATTGATTCACGTGTTTCTTTTGATAAGCCTAATTCTATCAGTTACTTATTAATTCACAACGCTTCTTCAGAAGAGATGTTTTAGTTTCAGAGCCAGGGTAGAAAACTAGTTTCTTACAAAGCTTCTTCAGAATGGACGTTTTAGTTTCAACTTATTGTTTTTCGTTTCTTATTTTATCACAAAAGACATAGCCTCAAAATTTCGTATGAATTTTGTTGCTTGAAATTATTTTTACATTGATCGGTTTTAGACGTTCAGTGCTTACATCATATGGTGAGTTTGTATTTATACTGATTTCTTTCTGAAGTTCTTTGCTAACGTTATAAGGTGAGTTTACTTTTATATTGCTAGGTTTCTAAAATTCAGTGCTTAACATTAGGTGATGGGTTTGTATTTAGTTTCAAGACGGCAGTGCTTAACAAGCAATTATTAATTCCTATTTATCCGGCTTTGTTTCTGAAACTCAGTATTAGCACGATGAGGTGGGTTTGTATACATCTTTATTAGATTGGAGAGTTCTAAGCTTATGCTTACATCATACTCGCATTTTCATTTTTAGTTTTATAGGTTTATCATCCAGTGTATTTTTTTTCTAGTTAAAACTACACTTTTTTGTTATGTTTATGTTACAATGTTATCTGTAACGCGACTTGTTAGTATTTTTTGTTTAGTGTATTATTGCATGCATTGTTAAGGCATGAAAGCCTTTTCTAAGCTAACGAACCCCCCAGTGGCACAGCGGACTTACAACGTTAGAAATCGGGTTTCAATACCCGTGATGGGCAGAGCACAGTTAGCCCATTGTGTAGCTTTGTGCTAAATTACAAACAAATAAGTCTAAGCTAACGAAGCATGATTATAGTTAATTACATTTATCATAAAACATTAGTATTAGATCTGGTATATCTGATTAAGGCGCTTAAGATTGTAAAGGGAATTGATAATGTTGATATATCACATCTTTCATACTTAACAGTGAGAATAGTAGGACTAGGGGACACAAATATAAATTTTGGCAATGTAGGAGTCATCTTTAGCTAAGACAGTTATATTTTTCTAACAGGGTGTTTTTTTTAAATTAATCTATTTAATAGTCTTAGTTTACTTTAGAGGATGGGATAGTCTAGATGGACCAGTAAGTCCCTTGTTTTCCCTAAATATTATGTTATGTTAAACATTATGTTATATGCTGTATTCAGTTACAACTTTAAGTATTAAATTAATGTATATCTAATTTTTTTTAGTTTTTTTTAAATTTAGCCTTTGGAACTGTGGGCGTGTTATATAAGTGACGGTCAAATCTAGCTATTTAGCCAGGCAAAAGTAGCCCAAGACGTGGTGGTGGGTGCTATTGACTAGCTGCCTTCTCTCTAGATTGTACGTTTGAAAATTAAGGATGGATATGCGCAGATAGCCTTTTGATCTGCCTTTGAGGGAAGATCTGAAATAAATATACAAATCATGCTCTGTATAGTCTAGGGCATAGTGGTTACGAGTGTGCTTTTTATGGGACAGGCTTCACTTCTCTTTACGGTTGTGCTAAATATTTGTGAGCATTATAACATATCAGGATTTATTTATTTCTTTGTTTCAGAAGTTTCGGTAATATTTTCATTTAGGTGAGTTATATACATTTTCTAGATGTTATAAATTTATCTGGTTAAGTTTTTTCAAAATAATTTTGAATTATCACTGACAGAAAAGATACAGTAGAAACGAGAAACCTTTGTTTAAAATTATTTTCAAAATCGGAAGAAAATAGCATGCACCCAGTTTGTAAATTTATAATTTTTTTAAAACGCTGACCCCAAGCTTTAGCTTTTAGTAAATTAGGGAAGTTAAAGTAATGGATCTAAAGTGAAGTTACAAGTTTATCCTTAAAACATGACGAGATAACCAAATAGTCTTTAGATTGTATTTGTTTAATGAAACAATGTATTTAACCTGTTTTATGATTTATCAGTAAGTTGAATTATAGCTAAGTCTAAAGTACTGTTACACATCCTAAGCCTAATCTAACGTTGTAGTACCGGTTATATCTTCTTGGTTTGGTTTGTTTTGAATTTCGCGCAAAGCTACACGAGGGCTATCTTCGCTAGCCGTCCCTAATTTAGCAGTGTAATACTACAGGGAAGTCATCACCAACCACCGCCAACTCTTGGGCTACTCGTTTACCAACGAATAGTAGGATTGATCATCACATTATAACGCCTCCACGGCTGAAAGGGCTAGCATGTTTGGTGTGACGGGGATTCGAACCCACGACCCTCAGATTGCGAGTCGTGTGCCCTAACCATATATATTCTTAAAAATATATTGATAAGGAAACAATTACTAGTTGAACTTTGTTATCTTCTTGAAAAGTGAATATATATGTGTGTGTATATATAATTATACAAACTGAAATTTTATTGAAAAACACTACAATAAAATAAAGAATCACTAATTACAGCCTCCAGTGTGTTTAGAAGAAGTGTTAATGAAGAATATTGAGTTAATTATCGTATTCATTAAAATGTACTGTCAAATATTGAAAGACGAATTTAATACTTAATGCTTAAAAAGCATCAATAAAGAAATAATATCTAATTAAGTTATCAAGTATTTTTAAAACGTACATTGAAAAATCAACTACTAAACAAAGTGTCTTAACCGTATCGATGAACAAAGACAATAATTAAAATCTCCAGTACACTTGTAAAGGGCGATTTTAAATAAGTAATGTGTAATTAAAATCTCCAGAGTCCTTGAAACTAGAAAATTAAATAAGTAATTTGTAATTCAAGTCTCCAGTGTTTTTAAATCAATAATTTGAAATTCACGTCTCCAGTTTCACCAAGAAACAGCGTCAATAAATGAATATTATAATTATAATTTCCAGTATCCTTGAAATTAATCTGTTAAATAAATAGTCCAGAGTACTTAAACAAATAACTTATGATAAACGTCGGCTGTCTCTTTGAAAATGAAGAAGATAATAAAATCGTTTAAATGTCTGATTCTCGATTTTGTTTGTTTGTTTGAAGTAAAGCATAAAGCTACACAATGGGCTATCGGTGCTCTGCCCATCACGGGTATCGAAATCCGGTTTCTAGCGCAAACATACCGCTGTGCCACTGAGGGGGGGGGGTCGATTTTGTAAAACTTAAATCATTCCCTAACATACTAACCACCTAGAATAAAGGTATTATTGTAAATATTAATAAATGTACGTAATATCACAACTATAACCTAGATTTATTATCATAAGAACAAATAATCTTATTATTTTGTAAAATAATCAACTAAGAAAAATATTATTGTAATTAGTTAGTGCTTTGAGACCTCTGAACAAATCAATTGATAAAAACATTGACTTCAGTGGCACTTATTGGCTACGAGCAGAAACTAAACTATAAAATTATATACATATTTGGCCTTAAAACTATGTATTACAGATTATCAAATTAATATTAATATAAATGTACATATATAACACTAACTTTGAATAAGTGTATTAACAATTTAATTTTTCTAAGATAATTTGTAACTGACGTTGTCTTTAACCCCAACGTACGGATAAATTGAGTAACATTTGTACTTGGGGTAGGATTACCAAAAATCGATCTTGGAATTCGATTGCGGAAATGATAATAAACGAATGATAAGGATTTCAAAGCTTTTTTTTTAAACCAAAATATTAATTGTTTGTTGGTTTTGAATTTCGTGCAAAGCTACACGAGGGCTATCTGCGCTAGCCGTCTCTAATTTAGCAGTGTAAGACTAGAGGGAAAGCAGCTAGTCATCACCACCCACTCCAACTTTTGGGCAACTCTTTTTACCAACGAATAGTGGGATTGACCGTCACATTATAACGCCCCCATGGCTGTAAGGGTGAGCATGTTTGATGTGACGGGGATCCGAACCCGCGACCCGCAGATTGCGAGTCGAGCGCCCTAACCACCTGACCATGCCGGGCCAAAATATTAATTATAGATGAAGATATGACTACATGAAGATCGACGTATCAACGAATATTAGCTACATATTAAGAATGTTAGATAACTAGCACTGTAATTGTAAACAACCTCATTCGAAATGCGTTTACAAGATATTGTATGAAGCTAAAATATCAATTCTGATAAAAAGAGTTATTACACAGGATCACACACAAAACATTCAATGAATAAAAACAAAAACCCAAACTAGATCGCTTTCGAATAGTACTTAAGCTACAGAAAGTCTACCAAAGATAAACAATGGTTTCTGAAAACCTGAATTTGTTCACCGGGTGTAATATACTTACTTTTTAATTATACTAGAACCAGTTCGACTTTAAGGTGTCAGCAAATTTATATGTGTTCTAATTATGCATGAAAGAGATTTAGATGTTAAGAAGTAAAAATACAGATATATTTGATTTCAATCATTTTTTTTGTTTGTTAGTTTTTAAGCATAAAGCTACACAACAGGTTCATTGAATTAAAAAAAAGACCCAAAACTCGAGCGCTTTCGAATAGTTGACTATTCTTCTCCAGGAGAATAAAGGGAGATGATTAGTGAGTGCAATGTAATCTATAGGTGTCTACATATTACATTACACTCATTGATTATCACCCTTTATTCTTATGGAGAAGAATAGCTAACTATTCGAAAACACTCGAGTTTTGGGTCTTTTTTAAAAGCTAAAACATCAGGTGGTCTATTGGGTTTTGGTATCGATTTTACACAAACTGAAACCAACACCATTTTGTAATGAATAACACAATGGAGTTAATAACACCCTTCACTGAATAGAAAAAATCAAAGGTTTTGATCGTACTTCAATATTATTTTTCTTTAATTTGCTATTGGATACGATTTATTTAGTTTGTCTACTATATTTTACAGTTTGTTTTCCTATATTAAGCAATAGTTGATCTGCATCATTGGGTAACATAACAGAGATGTTTTTAGTGTTGAAATGCCGAACTTGCTTTATCAACAGAATTAAAAGATTCACTTTCACATGATTTTCGACTTGGACAAATTTTCGTCAAAAAATCAGATATTCCGAAAACATCTCTGATGTCATACACCCTTGCATTCTTTCAATTCTTTGTCATAATCACTATTTTCATTAAGACAACAACGTCATTATCAGTAATATCCATATCGTCATTTCCATCATGTACAACTTCAATAGTGATACAATATCCTCATTGTAATTTTGCTGTGGTCGTTTTTTCCCACCTTTTGTTGCAAAATTAGTACTTGCCAATACACTTTTTGGCTTCTTTTACGTCAGAAAAATTGACAAACCATAACATTAACAATCACAACGAGAGCCTGTTAAGCATTTTGAACATCTAGACCTTTCACACTTACAAGATAAAGGTTCCACTTTGAACTAGAATTGTAATTTTGTCGACAATCATTGAAGCAGTTAGTAATTTCGATCCATCGATTTGGAGCAGCCAGTGCTTCACTGAAGCTGAAAATATGCCAAATCGTCGTCTTATTGGCCAATGATATTGCTCAAAACATGAAAACCGAAAAAAGTCTCTTTCAGGAATAGGTCATTTCTTTTCAAAAACATGAGTTTACCCAATTTGCAATAATTTTAAGCCAGTTAATATGATTCAGAACTATAATTTGGGAACAACTAAAATGTATTAGAAAATGAATACTACAGCTAAAAGCAACTTTTTTGTTTACAGGACTCCTGAACAACATGTGTTAGAACGTTGAAACATGTTGAGTATAATGGTGACTGCAGATCAGTCCCAAATAACCTTTATTGCGTAAACAAAAATAATTTTTTGTTTTTAACTATAGTATTTATTTATTTATGATTTTATCCAAGTGTCCAAGAATAATTTTTACTAAAATGTATGTTTATTCCTATTTTATAATAATAATTAAGGTGCAGTTGTTTGCAAGAGAATATATTGTACATGACATTCTAAGACATGCTCGTGGACAAAGTTCTACCTTAAGTGCTGTACCTAATTAATTATGAACGTTTCACGTAGATTACACCTTACAGAACGCATAGGAATTATGAAAATATTGATACATCCTGAACAGAGTTCGAGATAAAATATTCGTTGTTCTTATTTATAACTTAGTATAAGACACGAACTGAAAAAAATTACAAAAAAACATATATCAAATACCAATAGGTTATCTTAAGTCAGAAAAATACTTTTTTCTGGGGGATATATGATTGCGTGGAAATATTTTCTTGAAGAATTTGGTCTTTTGTTTCTTATATGCCATATAAAAATGATTTTTGTTGTGTATTTTAAGCTGACTAACCGTCTGACACTGAAATGTGACTATATGATCAAAATATAATTGTATATAATTCATGCAGTGTGCGTGTGTTTGTGTGTCAAAGCACTACTTTGTCGTGTTTCCCAGGTTCTTCTTATGACAAATAACATCACTTCTCAGTCCTGCCCGATGCCACTCTATTGAATTCGTTGGACAATAACTGAACATTTTTGAAATAACGCGATTATGATGTTCAAGCAACAAATAAATGAGTCAAACGACATCTTGTTAACTGTGGTGTAAAACAAACAACACCAATAAAAATTAGTTGTAAGCTTTTCTTTTACTAGGCATCTATATTATTGATAATGAAATAAAAATATTTTGTAAAGCAACTAAAAGAATAACTGATCTGTAGACAAGTTTAAAGTATTATAAAATATTAATTATAACTACAAATGTTCTTGAAAATGTGACATAATACCACTTAGAATATACGATGAGTAAACAGGACTTGTGTAATTATTTTGCCTGTACATCACTTAGGAAGGAGAATATCATAACTACACACACATATATATCGACCTGTCCTACTAAGTAGACACATTCATATGTTTGTTCTTCCCAGAAATCTGTCTCTTCAGAGAAATATGTCGTTTTGTACAAACAGTTTAAAATTTCCTCTTCAGTCTTTTCCCTTCTACTTCTTACATCTACCTTTGTGGTAGTTGTAAGTTAACTTTTATTTCTAAACATGTTGATTCTGTTCGCTATTGTGTTTCTTTTTAGGAGGTTCTCAGTAAGATCTTTTAAAGGAATTCCCTTTGTACTAGAATTGCAAGTATTCTAAGTTATACAGTCGGGCAGGAAAGCCCCCAGTGTATAATGTATTGTAACTCTGCGTCTTTGAATCAAAGCAGAGTGTTTATACAGACAGATCTCAGGAAACATTAGAAGCAATATTATGCTCTCTTGAAATATAACTTACATTACAAACTGTTATTGAATAAATTAACCATTTTAAACATTTGTTCTAGAACATGAATCAAACATGATCACACAGAAACATAACATCATAACAAGTTTTACTTATTAGGTTTTACTTTAGAAATATATAAAACTACAGTAGAGACATGGGAAGTTTTGCAGATTTTCTTATTATTCTTTGGTTTATGGAATTCAGATTTATAAATTTCGAGAATTTTTCAATTAAATTCTGTTGTGACGGCCCTCAGCAATTACCAATTCTTGAACTGTTAACGATAAAGAACACAGTAAAAGTTATAATTATTTAACACGAGGTCTGATAATAGAAGTGTCTTTGTTGTTGCTAAATAACTTTGTTTTTTACTTCTTCAGTATTGTAAGAGTGAGGTAAGACAATAATGATCACTTATTATTTAAATAGTAGTAATTTAAGCTGCAGAAAGTCTGCCAAAGATAAACAATATTTTCTGAAAACCAGAATTTGTCCATCGAATGTAATACAGTGACTTTATAATTATGTTAGAACCAGTTCGGCTTTAAGGTGTCAGTAAATTAATAAGTGTTATAATTATGTATGAAAAAGATTTAGATGTTAAGAAGTAAAATACAGATATATTTGATTTTCAACAATTTGTGTTTGGTTGTTAGTTGTTGAGCTACACAATTCATATTTATGCTCTGCCCTCCGTGAATAAAGAAATCCGGTTTTTCAGCATGATAATCCCTTAATTTTATCTCTGAGTCAACGGGTGGCCCCAAAATTAACACTTTATACGCAAAATAATCTTAAAAAAAGTAAGAGGCAGTCATTACTATAATCCTTAAGGTGGATATCACCAGATGAAAATATAATTTTAATTCAATATAGATATTTGTATGACAAAAACGATTTCAGAAAGGTTCTTTATAAAGGTTTAGTTTCTTATCAGTGATGAACACCGTGATTCATCTGAGTAAGAAACCCATATAATTTAAAATTACCTTCTTTTGCTTATGATTTAAGTATTGCTAATACATAAATTTTCGCTCATATTTACACAAAGACAATCTGCGCTTAGCTGTCCGTTATTCGAACTAATAGACTTATCGCCAGCTTTTGGGCTACTCTTGTGTGACTGAATAGTGGAATTTGACCGTCACTCTTATAGCGCACCCGCAATTCCATAACGTACAATGATCTTTTGTGACAACGGGACGCGAACCAGGTGCCCCGCCCTATAGGAAAAGAAACAGCTATGTGAATATTCTATACAACTGTATAAAATACTAGACAATATGCAATATATTTAAGTTAAAGAATACATATAAAATATTACTGAAGTTTTGTAAAGTTCGAATCACACATATAGTTTCAAAATAATTTTTATAGTTTCTTTGCCTAGAGGTTATATCTAAACATACCACTATGCTCCTCTAAGATACATAGATTTCATATTGTGTTCAGTTATTCTTCAACGCTAGAAACCGCAGAGCAAAGATAGCCCATTGTGTAGCATTGTGCTTGTTACGTATTACAATTTCAAATAGTCTGAAACCGAGCTAAATGATAATTTAAATTCAGTAGTTAAATAAATGCAGATATATATCCAATTTATGATATTTGCCAACAAGATTGATACACACAGTTTTCTTTTTTTTTAATACAAATATATTTTAATACACAAACAATAATACATTTTACAATAACAGTTATTACAAGTAGTTATTACAAACAACGATTTATATACAAAAGTTTTACAAACTTAAAAACAATAAAAAGTCTTCTTTCTAGTTTGGAACTTCCTTGATATCTTATCGAGGGTTTACGATGAGCGAGTTAATTTCGAGTTGACGTAAGTACAATTCACTTAATAGGGAGCTAACTAGCTCTATGGTCTTCACTGATCACACGCCAATTTTCCTACCGGTGACGTTAGGTAATGTTTTCGTAAAAGTACTAATGTCCGATGTGAATCCACTGAAGTTGAAGGATTTGTAATGTTCGAAATTTATAAAAGTTCCTGGTCAATATACCTGAGGTTCCTGATTAATAAGCGTTAATCATAATTATAGCTTCCGAGGATTATAGTATA
>NW_013665729.1:800816-803418 GCF_000517525.1 Limulus polyphemus | reverse complement strand
ACATCGATATTAGAATAAATGTATAACAATAAATCCGTCACAGTGCTTAACTACAAAGAAACAGTTATTTCTTCCCTAAAGAATACTCAAAATATATCTTATGTAGCTCTTTCTAATTATTTTAGTTTGAACTTAGAAAAAAAAATTACTAGGGGCTTCAAAATCTCTGCTGACTAGCAAGTAGAACGTTCCTAGAATCTAGTCAGTTCTTAGAGGTATAAGAAAATCATAAAGACTTAATAAGTTTCATAGAATCATAGGAATAGAACTTTAAAGATAATTTTGTGAAATTATGATGATTTTTTTAATTGCTAGAAAAAAAAAAGAATTCAGACTAAACGTCAGATAAGATTGAATGTTTTTTTTTAATATTATGGAAAAACTTTTCATCCATGTTTGAAGGTAATAAGCATGGTATCTGTAAGTTTAATTGGATAAAAATTATTGGCAGTTTTAAATTCATTATTATCATATTAAAATGTTGCCAAAAAGTTTAAAAGTTGTTTTTCAACAGGTAATTGTTTTCTATCTCATTGTAAAAGTCATCCCTGTCATAAAATGACACTGTTTTACATTTGTTTTTACTTTTTTATGCATGTCATTGTGTATTAGCACATTTATCTAATTAACATTAATTAAAATATGAGTTGAAAAGGCATCTTAGAAGCACAAAAGAAAACTTTTACAAATATTTTCTATAGAAACCTCTACTGAATTGTTTGTGTAGATTTCCAAAGACTATTTTAGTTAGCTGAGACTAAGATCATAGAATAAGCTAACAAAGAACTCTAACTGCTTTAGTGAGTTCTACAAACACGGCTAACTAAAAAAATAACACAAAAGATACAAAACAAGACGATACATATTTGTTTGACAATCTTCTTATTTTCAGTCGCGGCACAGCGGCTCATTGAATGGCTCTGATTTTTGTTTTTGTTTTCAAGTACAAACTTTTAGGTCATAGCTCTGTCATTTCTTTACCGATTTGAGATCAAACTACAGGTTTGGACTCAGGAAGTCAAACCCTTTCGATTGATGTATTTGGTCACACCCAAAGTCTTATAGATTAATTTACTCTAATCCTGCCTAAAAAGAATTTCAAGTTGAGGGTAGACTGGTAAAGTTCCTGGTGAGTAATAAAATCGAATCGGGTAAACGCGCGACCCACTCACAAAAATATAGCTAATAAAAAGGAAGAAAAAAGGTCTCATAGATTAATTTACTCTAATCCTGCCTAAACGAATTTCAAGTGCCGCGGCGATTGAGGATTCCCTCTTGTTTGTTTAGTGAAAGCTGTAAAATGCATTATATATATAAAATGTTATCTCAAATAATACAATACACTTGCTGGCCCTCTCTCAAGACAGTTCCATTTACTGTTTGCACAGGAGCTGTGAAACTTTCTACAGAAATAAAACTAAGGAAAGAAATATATTTCAGTTCTGACGTAAACATTAGTCCCTCAAGAAAGTTTTGGGAAGTTGACAATGAGGCTTTCTTGATTGCCAGCACGGCGAGTTGTTCAACTTGTACCAGGAGAGAAGGCTATATGTAACAGAACTTAACATCTTTAAGTAAACAGAGTAATATATGGTTTGATATTTTCATTTTCATAAAAAAAAGAATTAATCTTAATATTTTAGACTGACTGTTCAGGTGTTGAGGAGCTAAAAAATTTTGTTTATTTTAGCGCAAAGCCACATTGGACTATCTGCTGTGTTTACAGCGGGGTATCGAACCCCGGATTTTAGCACTATAAATCCGTAAACTTACAGCTAATCAAACGGGGGGAAATAGAATATCTGCGCTTTGCCTACCACGTGGAATCGAACCCTAGATTGTAGCGTTGTAAGTCCGTGAACTTACCGCTGGTTTACTAGATGACAAACAAACGTACACACGAAGATAACGTTCAGTGATTTTTGCACTGAGAGTCATCCTTGTATGTAGTTGCGAGTTGTTTATGTGTTAAGTAAATGTTCTTAAAGATCCACGGCATTTAGTATCATCTGCGTGTTTGATATCCGAGAGGCTTGGGTGTGTGAAATAAATTAATTAAAAGTTGTAATTTGTTTATGAATTACTTTTCGAGTATTTATGTTACCGAGAAAATCAAGATAGATGGCATTAGAAACCTGTCAAGACACTAAAAGTCCGACTTGTTCAGCTGTATTACATTGCCAATTATAGAAGATTTTAAAGTAGAAGAAATATCTATCCTCTATTATTGTGCTGTGTAATCTGATCTACACTAAGTATTACTCTAGAAAAAGAACGCCTGTTCTAAATTGAATAATTCATCATCTCTTCTTTGAAGATTGAGATCCTGAATTAAAGTGGATTCACAATCCAATTTAATATATGGCAATATTGCGTTCATAGATGTTTATCACTTAGTGGAATGTGAGGTAAAACGGCCACCTCAGTATATAATAGTTGTACTGCACCTAGAGTGAATATGTAAGTTATTGTTACCTATCTGCTTGTTTGTTTGTTTGTTTCCGGTAGAAATTTTTCCCGAGGATCTTCAGCGATACGAGTCCTTTCTTGATTAAACCAGTTTATTCTTCCTCGATACAAATTTTTAGTACACAGTAGTTCC
>NW_013665729.1:794413-800517 GCF_000517525.1 Limulus polyphemus | reverse complement strand
AAACGCGACATCAATTTTATTTTTCCAACGAATTTTGCCCCCCCCCCCCCAGTGACACAGCGATATGTCTGCAGACTTACAACGCTAGAAACCTGGTTTCGATACCCGTGGGGGGCAGAGCACATATAGCCCATTGTGTAGCTTTGTGCATAAATTCAAACAAACAAACAAACAAACAAACGAACGAATTTTATATAAAGTAAGCACTTTCAATTTTTTTATGATTAAAATGTATATATTGCCGGGACATTAATTTTCTTTAAATTTCAAATAATGAGTATGCTGTAAAAGAAACATTTTGAGATCGCTGATTTTGTATGACGTGCGATCGCTTTACGATGAGTGGTTTAGGGTAAGACGGTCTACAGTGTGGCCGCCTTACCGCACACTAGTATCTATGTTCTTTTTGCGTCATTGCCCAATATAATGCCCAACTTACACATGACATACGGCCTTCAAGATCGATACGTGGGTGATTTAAGTGACTTAAACTCAGTTTAAAAGCAGCATTTATTCTAAATTGCAATCGTTATGAATTAGATTAGGGGCCATTATATCTCATCTTGGGGTTCCTTTTACCTCAACTTATAGCAGTTAATTGTAAATTATATTTATAATAAACAAGAGGGAATCCTCAGTAGCTGCGGTACTTGAAATTCTTTTAGGCAGAATTAGAGTAAATTAATCGACGAGACCTTTTTTACTCCTTTTTATTTGCTATATTTTTGTGCGCTAGCAATACCAAGCATGGTGCGCGCGTATACTCGATCAGATTTTATTACTCATCAGGATCTCTACGAGCCTACCCTAAACCTGAAATTCTTTTTGGTAGAATTAAATTAAATTAATATATGAGACCTTGGGCGTGGTTAAATACGTCAATCAAAAAGGTTTGACCTTCTGAGTCCAAAACTGTAATTAAATCTCAAATTGGTCAAGGGATGACAAAGCTATGGGTTAAAAGTTTGTACTTGAAAAACAAAATTCTACGAGTCGCCGTGTCGCAGCTAAAATGTTCAATTTAAAACTCTTTGCTCTTTCACGAGATTCATTTTAATTGGTGAAAATCGCATTTAAAGCTAAGGTGACTGTCTTACCCTACAATTCTTCATAAACTATCATCATATCAGAGATGTGATATTTTTGATGTTATATTTAAAACAATCTTAATTTTCCTAAATTTGGCCCACTTCACTCTGATTGAATATATATATTAAATTACTAACGCACCCATCTTTGTAAAAGATGAAAAACGAGAAAAAATCCAATCGAAAAAGTACTCAACTTAACTGTAGGATTGCTGGTAAAAGATCGTGATTTACATCTTTATTTAGAACACAGTCCTAGTAGAAAAGAAAAAACTCTTGTGAAGTGTATACCCTCTGAACTTTTGACACATTTCACACCTATTTCAGCAAATGATTATCTTATCGTCGAAAAAAAAAAGGATTTCAAAAGAAATGACGTTTTCTACTATGCTGCGTGCCCCTCTCGTCAAGCCAAAACAATATCTATAAATCCTGCAGTAGAAGTCACTAACTGTACCTAAAGTAATCCATAAAGTTCTTTTGGGGTTATAGTCCTATTGATTGGCATATCTTCAGCAGCAAACTTTTAATTTTTCAGGTGTGTGTGTGTGTATATATACACATCGAAATATGTAAGTACATTTGTATAATTAAAATAAAACATTTTTAAGAGGCTACACGAATACTCGCATTTCAGTTACTTGGTCCTTTTTTTATAACTATAGTTACACTATGATTTAAGTTTGTTATTTCTCGTTGGCTATTTACTGAAATCCCTAAAGCAATGTTTAAATCCCCCGTGTAAGGTAGACTATTGCTACAAACAGTACATCAATGTGTTCTCTATGAAGATATACATAAAGGTGTACGTAGAAATAGCGTTTAATTAACTACTGCTGACGTAGTGATTCATCACAGTAATTGTTCGCTCAAATAACTACGTATGTATGTTACAGACACGGTCTTCACGCAACACAAGAATGCAAAACGCCATGTCCTGAGAATAAACACCGTGCGTGTATGAAAAACGGGCAGTAAAGTCTGATTTTAACACACAATATAGTAAATGAAAAGAACGCCTTAACAACTATTTTTTAGGTAAAGCTAGCACATATTCGAGTAAGTTATCGAATATGGATTATTTTGTCGTTAAAATGTTAAGTCTGAAATGTTAATTTGATAGTATGTATATTTTATGTATTGCTTGGCGTCATCAACCTTGGCCGGCGCCATGCTTACCAAGTTGCCGTACTTGTATCAAATAGACTTTGGTAACTAACAGAAGTACAGCCTTATGGGAAATAATGAAAGGGTTTGTACGTGATGGTTCAAGTAACGTTTGAAATCAACACGTGCATTTCCAATGATCGGTTTAATTCACACATCCGCATAAAACTTTTTTTTTGTTATTATCAATATAAACCAACTCTATAGTATTCATTCAAATTGTGGTTGTACAAGATTATTGGGTGAAAGTAATTGATTTTCAACTTTAAAAAACATTTCATTACGAATTAATCGTTCCTGTTGTTCCATGGGTCTCACTAAATAACCTTATCAAATAAACCCCAAAGGGAGATTCACACACCGAGATATTACCGAACAAAATGAAAATCCGTTGTTGTATAATTATCATGGGTCTCACTAAACAACCTTATCAGTTAAACCCCAAAAAGAGATTGACACACCGAGATATTACCGAACAAAATGAAAGCTTGACGTGTTAGGCTGTGAACTTGTGTAGAAAATGTAAGTTATTTATACAGCCAGGAAATTATGCAGGAAATGAAAGTCTTATCTAAACGGTTATGAGTTTGTGTAAGAAATAAAAACTACAATATGTGGATGTCAATTTGTGTCGAGGCTGAAACTTAGTAAATGAACCAGGTGGTTTGCAACTTTGTAAGGAAAGCTAAAAATCGAATTGTCTGGTTATATTCGAACTATGCATGACTAAAATATTATTCACACAGTTATGAATGTTCGAAGAGTTGAAAAAAATCACGTGTTAAACCTAACCTACAAACATTACAAGTGGTTAGTAGTGAGACATAAGACATCATATGAGGACAACAACAAAACAAGTGGATAGCAAACGAACAAGACGTTGAAAGTTATGCAATCCAAGTTAATATGATGCTTAAAACTTGTCTATAATAACGTACATAGTGGATTAATTATAAAATCGTATATTAGTTCGTCTATACAACCAAGTTTGGGTAATTAATATCTTATATTTCAGAATTATAATTATCTGTATGTGTATAACCTTAGCAGTGACGGATCCAGAGTTGATCGAAAGAGGGGGCCCAACAACAGGGCGCGAAGGGACCCGCGAGCGAGCTATCGTTTATGGGGAGGGGGGATTATACTGGCTTCACTAGCCTTCCCTCCTCTCTGTTCAGCATACGTTTGCATAAGGCTGAAGGAATTAGATTACCAGATGAATGCAAACCAAAGATGAGCATGATGAGTCTGCAAATACATAAAATGGATATTTGCACAGATAATTTTATTATTGTTGACAAAAAGGGGGCACAGGCCCATTGGTCCCTCCCCCTGGATCCGCCACTGCTTGGAACTGATGGCTACGTGTTTATTTAACTTGAATTGTTAGAACTTTTTGTTTCTCAAAAACATAATTCTTATAAAAACATATGATAGATTGTTCCTTATTGACTTGAAAACGTGTTAGTAAATAATTAATTTTGATAAAGACAATATATATTCTTACTTTATACAAATCCTTTAAATTCTGAGAGACATGATGGACAACTACAGAACACAAATTTCAAAAAACGAATTTGTACTAAATATTTTTTCATACAGAAAAACATATTTAGTTTTTTTTTGTATCAAAACAAAGTATAATCGTTAAATCAATGTATGGAAAACCACACACACACTAATATGAAACCAATGTTTTGGCCGTCAAGTTTATATTATAAAACATTAATGAACATGATGCAAGGCCAGATTCAAGCCAATTATGTATAAGACATTTATTCATTATTCGCACTAGCTGAGGGTACCCGTTAAAGAAGTACAAAATGTGTGAAAGACAATGTTAGAAAATGTTCTCCTTCTTTTGTTAGTAAATCCTTGATGACTTCATTAGATGCTAATTGCGTACTTTAGTTTGTAGAAGGTAGTAACTGATTCATTTAACTGATTAAGTACTTGTGTCTTTATATTCAAAGCCAGAAGTATATAAAAGAATGGAAAAGTGCTCTATTTCAGGGTGTTTTTTTATCGCTCTTCTTGAGCAAAAATTCTTAAACAAAATAACCCATGCACTCTGTCTGACAGTTTCCAGTTACCATACAAAAAAAAATTAGACTAATCGAGCCAGCCAACTGTGGGTGATGGAAGCCAAAAGTCTATAAAAAAGTGGAAATGTGCTCTTTATCAGGGTCTTTTTTTTATCCGCCATCTTTGACAAAGATCCTAATACAAGATAGCCTATGTACATTGTCTGACAGTTTGGTCTTACATATTAAAATTACGGTAATCTAGCCAGCCAACTCTGCGTGATAGACATAAAACACACACACACATAAAGGATCATTTTTATAATGATATTTTTAATGTTTTTTTGTTCTTTTCTAGTTTTGTTGTTCATGTTAGTTTAAATAAAGATCGATGATTTTGAGAATTTCATATATAAACAAAATATCGCCAGAAGTAATTATCAAACTACAATTTACCCCACATAGTGCAGTTGACGGCCATATATATATTTTTGTAAGAATAATTTGCAAATATTACTGCTATGGTATATCGTCACAGGTACGATTAGTGGCGCCACATATATATTTGGTTTAGGCGAATTATCGACTATTCAACAGTACATATCTCAGAAGAAGATTTTCATGTAGCTAAATAGAAAAAAACAAATGCAAACCCCAAGACGAACCAATTTCAATAAACATTGGCAAGAGATCAACACATTCATATTAATATGTCAAACCATTAAAACGGCATTTCACGATTGCACCTACCATCGTAAAATTTCAGAGATTTGATTGTTCGTGAAACTGTTCATTTATTCAGAAACCAGTTCTACGTATTTCAACAAACTGTATGCAGGACACTTTACAAATATCTCGACCATACAAAATATAAACCACCAGTACAGAAGCCGTTGAGTGTTGGGACAGAGTGTTGAGAAAGCTGTATGAAAAATACCTAGCACGTGGGCCCGGCATGGCCAGGTGGTTAGGGCGCTCGACCAGTCCCACCAAACATACTCGCCCTTTCAGCCGTGGGGGCGTTATAATGTGACGGTCAATCCCACTATTCGTTGGTAAAAGAGTAGCCCAAGAGTTGGCGATGGGTGGTGATGACTAGCTGCCTTCCCTCTAGTCTTACACTGCTAAATTAGGGACGGTTAGCGCAGATAGCCCTCGTGTAGCTTTGCGCGAAATTCATAAACAAACAAACAAACCTAGCACGTGAGAGATGGAAGTATTTCGCAGCCCCCCAGTGGCACAGCGGTATGTCTGCGGACTTTTAGCGCTAGAATACGGGTTTCGATACCCGTAGTGGGTAGAGCACAGATAGCCCATTGTGTAGCTTTGTGCTTAACTACAAACAAACAAATTATTTCGCAACATCGGACGAGGCTTGAGAGTACTTGAACGACTACGATAAGATAAGGGGAAACTTGTTACAGATCACGAGGTGATCAAATTTTATTTTCAATAAGATACAAATTGTAAAACAAATATGACTTTACTTACTATAAGAAGAAGTCACTGGAACCATTTTATACGAGATTAAATTCCTGCATTCATGAGCGCCCGCAGGAAGGAGCAAGGGAGGTCACTTGACCCTCCTGGATTTTCAAAAAGAAAAAAAAATACTAGATATGTAAAATTCTTCTTCTATGTTATAGGAAAATCATAAGGTATTTGTATTTCGATTTCATAATTTTTTCAAACTTGAGTTACTTGACCCCCTAATTTGTTTTCTGCGGGCGCTCTTGCCTGCACTGTATGATTAAACCGCTAAAAATGGCTGGAGACGGCTTGAATGGGTAATGAAGAAAAACTTTAATATAACAGCAAATGTACA
>NW_013665729.1:789509-793743 GCF_000517525.1 Limulus polyphemus | reverse complement strand
TGGATAATTCTTGAGCTGGTTTCAGGTACAAAAGGTAAACTGTAGTGTAATGTTCTGTTGTTAGGTTTCTTAGTGTAAATTTTGTTCGTGAGTTGAGTTTTGTTGTGGGGAATGTTAGAGAGTTTTTCAACAACAACTGGTGGAAATTTATTGGTGTGAATGAAGGAATGCTTTATGTGGTTAATTTCTTTCCACACAAAAAATCAATACACTTAAAAACCTCATAAACACAGCCACAAGACTCTGTTCAACGGACTACATAAATGCTGCGCTTCATCCACCACTATACTGGTACAGATATGTCGATGACACTTTTGCTGGTTTCAACTCTACAGAACACACACTAACTTTCTTTAAACACATAAATTCCATTCACCCCAACATCAAATTTATCATCGAACACGAAAACAATAAACAGTTATCCTTTCTTAACCTCAAAATTCTTAGATCGGACACACAGTTTAAAACCAAAATTCACCGCAAAAACACACACACTGGTCTCTACATCTCCTGGCATTCCGCTCATGACATTCATGACCAAAATCGAAACACAAGCCATACATTCCCGTTCTTGCCAATATACGAAACAGGATTGCCCATACTTAAACCGTCTATCTGAAGGAAATGTTCGTTGTTGAAAATGAAGTTGGTTTTAGTCGTTGTACAGTGTTTCAGTAAAAAGTAGTCAGCTTTTCTCATCATCAAGGTTTTGTCGAAACGTTGTACATTTGCTGTTATGTTAAACTTATATTAAAGTTTTTCTTCATTACCCATTCAAGCCGTCTCCAGCCATTATTAGTCTCAAAGTGGGTTCCTCGTCATCGAATTTGAAACTGCTAAAAAGTTACTACTACATGCAAGTCACAAGTCTAGGGCAACGTTATTTACAAACCATGGAAAATGAAACCGATGTTGTAATGTTATCCTCTTCTCAACATACCTGTAACAACAACAGACTATGCATTAGATTGGGTTAAATGTGATAATGGGAACTGACATCAACACATAAAAGCGGGTGTTTGGAAAAATATGCTCAAAAGTTGATCTGGATGTCATTTGCAGAAACTTGTTAAAATGTATATTCAGTGTCAGACAATTAGTACATAATCAGACTGAACACCCTCTAGAATAGAGAAAGTAGTTTCAAGGCATTAGGGAGAACAACCTTCTTTTAAAGCGAGATGGACTTCTATAATCTATATTCTACTAAAATTCTGAGATTGTTTGCTTGTCTATAAATTAAATACAGCAAAAACGGCGCACAATAGCGCCATATTTGTAACGAAATGAGAATAGAAACAGAATAAAACAAGTTAGCTTGAATTCTTCATAACCTTTGAATAGTGGGTGACCCAACAGGCCCAACTGTTACTATGGTGTATATTAGAGACCGTGTGATAAGAAATAATTTCGGGTCACTTTTATGAACATTTTTAGCATGAGTAATTTTATATCACACTACCGTTCGCGCTCTTTACGAAACTTCTTACTTCACTTTTTGGAAAATGAAATTGTCCTTCCTTTTACTCCCGATCAACAATCAAATATCTTTTCTTGAATTATGAATAACACGATTGGATTGAAATATTTAATTAAATCATCTCAAAATAAACCTTCATTTTGGTGCAATATTGAAATGAGCTTGAATTCTTCATAACCTCAGAATAGTGGTTGACCCAACGGGTCACGGTGGTCTAGTAGGAACTACGACTCTTGGCCAATACTAAATATAACTAGAAAAACCAATAACTGCAGTGTGAAGATACAAATGAATAGCAAGACTATCTCTAGCAAAACAAACTCATTTGTCGAAAGTAGAGTATTTACCATCCAAAAAGAATTACAAATAAAGAACTATGATACCTTTTTATCACAAGGTAACAACATTAGAGAATTATGGTGCATTACAGTAGTATAATAATACGAGAGTAATAGAATATAATACCGCAACAGTAAAATAAAAGCATGTGTTGGTTTAATAACTCCCCAACGGCTGTTCAGAATGCGTAAATTGCCGATAAGAAAATATAATAAAGTGTAAGTAAACAAAAAAGTAACCTCATCACCTTTTTGATACGATATTTTTATATTCGGTCTTCTTATGTGTAAGCCCAAAAATTTAAATCAAAATTATGCTTCTGGACGGTGAAACTGAACATGGTATCGCCTAGATAATACATTAAATTAAGGAAATTAGGTGTTTCAAACTTCCCCGCATTTTGATAACGTAGAGCGACAACAACATGAATTCATGTGACTGGAGCCGGGCGTGGCCTAGTGGTTATGTGACGGACTGTGGATCCGAGGGTGCATGGTTCGTGTTCCATTGCACTTTAGGGCAGCGGCACATAGTTATAACACCCCAAGCGTAATATAACATTATGTGCAAGCATATAGCACCAAAATAATAATGGAAGAGTGTGTACAAGTTTATAACACCCAAGAATAAGGAAAAGTAAGGGAAGGTTTATAAGGCTACAAGTATAATAGAAGAGTATGTGCAAGCTTATAACTCCACATGAATAATGAAAGAATATGAATAGGTTCACAACAATAAACAATAATGAAAGAGTATGTGCAAGTTTACAACACCACAATAATAAGAGAAAATACAAGTTTATAACACACTAAAAAAAAGATGAATATGTGCAAGTTTAAACACATCAAGATTAATATAAGAGTATGTGCAGGCTTATAACATCACAAAAATAATAGAAGAGTATGTGTAAGTTTATAAATTTCAAGATTAATAGAAGAGTATGGGCAGGCTTATAACAACTCAATATTAATATAAGAGTATGGGCAGGCTTATAACATCACAAAAATAATAGAAGAGTATGTGTAAGTTTATACAATTCAAGATTAATAGAAGAGTATGGGCAGGCTTATAACATCACAATATTAATATAAGAGTATGTGTAAGTTTATACACTTCAAGATTAATAGAAGAGTATGGGCAAGCTTATAACAACTCAATATTAATAGAAGAGTATGTGTAAGTTTATAAAATTCAAGATTAATAGAAGAGTATGGGCAGGCTTATAACATCACAAAAATAATAGAAGAGTATCTGTAAGTTTATAACACCCCTCAATATTAATAGAGAAGTATGAGCAGGTTTATAACACCGCAAGAATAATGGAAGACTATTTACAAGTTTATAAAAATATAATAGTAATAGAATAGTATGTACAAGTTTATAACATTATAACAAAAGTGTAAAAGCAGAGCTTATAACGACCACTAATCTTGAAATAGCTATTAAGTGTGTGTGTGTGTGTCTTTTTTCTATAGCAAAGCCACATCGAGTTATCTGCTGTGTTCACCGAGGGGAATCGAACCCCTGATTTTAACATTATAAATCCGTAGACTTACCGCTGTCCCAGCGGGGGACAGCTATTAAGTATTCCCATCCTGCTGCACGACAAGTTCCTAGGGTTTTTAAAATCGTCTTATGATAACGATAAAGTGATAATGGAAACTGATACCTGTTTTCGAAAACGTTTCTTTCAAGTTAGTTAATTTTCTATATCAGCACATACCTGGAACTCCCACTGAAAAACATCGTAGAAGGTCGGAAAGAGCCAGACTAAACTGAGTTTTATCAATGCTTGAGATGTGAACTAGAACAGTTGCAACTTATAATAGCCCGTGTTTCATTCTACGACCCCAAAGAGTAAAGCGACGTGGTAGTCAAAAAGCAAACTCTATATCCGTAATTTTCCTTGAAAATTAAGGTAAATATGAAATAAAAAGTTTGTGTTTGTCAGTTATGTTTCGATTAAACGGGTGCATACCTGTCCGTATTTTATATCCTTTAATGCACGGTATATAATCTGACCCATTAGAATAATAATAAATTTAGCTACATTTATTAGTACGTAGAATAATGTAGAGCAAAGTCCGTGTATAATTTTACATATGAATTTATCTACGTTATGAGTCTTAACATGCATTTATCACTGTTAAGCACTGTTTGATAACTGTGCAGCACCTCTCTTGTACAACATGTACAATATCGACAATGTGCGCCTTTGTCTATGTACTTATGAAACATACTGTTACACCTCTGGTCGTTAGTTAATTTCCCGTATAATTTCTTTCCGATGAAACTTTAGCGACACAAGTCCTTTCTTAGATAAAACTGGTTTCTTCTTTCTGAATACAACTTTGCAATACACTTAATTTCCACAGTCGCGCTATAACAAACGCTATAATTCACAAGGAACGTCTC
>NW_013665729.1:780462-788734 GCF_000517525.1 Limulus polyphemus | reverse complement strand
GGGGACATTTTTGGTTAGACCTTTTTAGCGCAAAAATCTGCATACAATATATACTTTTAAATAAAAACAATAAAATAAAAACTTCTCCGAAAGCTTATTGGTCAGCTTAAGAGATTATAACAATAGAATTCGAGGTTTAACCCCTGAAACACACACAGCATAGATAATCCATCGTGGTGCTTTGTGCTAAAACAAAGAAAAAGATATAGTTTATATATATCTTTTTTCATTCCAAGTAAATTAATACAAATTTTCCAATATATCTGAGATATAATAACTAGGAATATAGAAAAATTATTCTGAATTTAACAATTTTTGAAAAAACAAAACAAAATTTAGACTTGATGTCGCGAATATTCATGAAAGTAGCGCTTGTCTTGGTTTATTAATAATTAATTAAAGTTTTATATACAGTACTGTTAACTCTTATTAGAATATCTCATTGCTCCTCTTGTCTTTATTTATTGTGCCTATAACAGAAAACTATTGTAGTTTAAAGTGTAGGAAAATTGTTAATCTTATTACTTTATTTATGAAATTAATATGCTACACATTTAATTAACTTAAAATTTCAAAATTGGCTTGGTTGAAGTTAAGCACAAAGCTACAGGATCAGGTATTTGTGGTCTGCTCACCGCAGGTATCGAAACCCGAATCTGTGCGTCGTAAGCAAACAGCAACACATAGCTACAAAATACTGCATGCTGTAGATTGTTTTAAAAGTTGTTCAAAATGTACGATCTTAGTACAATTCAGTGCAACACTGTCAAATATGATTATTTTTTGTTTTTGTAACAGTCATTACTGATAAACATTTGATATTTTTACATACTGATATTTTTCATGTTGGTATATATATGTACAATAGGTAAATAAGGGATACTTTTTTCCCTCAAAAATATCGTCCCGTCCTGTACAGTTGATATAATGTGTTGTTACCATTAAAGTACAAAATAGAGAAAATTAACAGGCTTTGATATAGTCAGAGTTAAATTTTGACATTTCATTGACTGGAGTTTAAGGAAAACAAACAATACTCCTGCTGTTTACCAAGTACTGTAATGTATTCATTAGACAGATACAAGGAAACTCAGGACATGTTAGGGGACGATGCAGCATATTTTAAAATAAATTCTCTGAAAACCTGCGAAAAACCTTGCTGATGGAATTAACAGATAAAGCCTAAAGAAAGGTGTAGAAACATGGCCTTTGGGGAAGAGTAGGAACAAGAACGCTGTAGAAACGTGACTTTGGGAAGAGTAGGAAAATAACGCTCTAGAAACTTGGTCTTTGGGGAAGAGTAGCAACAAGAACGCTGTAAAAACGTGGCCTTTGGGAAGAGTAGGAAAAAGAACGCTGTAGAAACGTGGCCTTTGGGGAAGAGTAGCAACAAGAACGCTGTCAAAACGTGGTCTTTTGGGAAGAGTAGCAACAAGAACGCTGTAAAAACGTGGCCTTTAGGGAAGAGTAGCAACAAGAACGCTGTAGAAACGCGATCTTTAGGGAAAAGTAGCAACAAGAACGCTGTAGAAACGTGGCCTTTGGGAAGAGTAGGAAAAAAGAACGCTGTAGAAACGTGGCCTTTGGGGAAGAGTAGCAACAAGAACGCTGTAAAAACGTGGTCTTTTGGGAAGAGTAGCAACAAGAACGCTGTAAAAACGCGATCTTTAGGGAAAAGTAGCAACAAGAACGCTGTAGAAACGTGGCCTTTAGGGAAGAGCATCAACAAGAGCGCCTTTACTGAGCAAAATTAATATAAAAAAAGGCTAGCTTCTAAGAAAGAACATGTATCTTGGTATTTGAAACCGTGGCACAAGATACTTTGAACAGACAATTCTAGGTTTGAGCTATCTAGTTCCAACCTGCTTATACAAATTCACTAAAGAGTCATTGGGAGATTGCAAATGGAGCATCTTGTGGCAACAGTCAAATCAGCAGGAGGCTCTGTTAAGGTTTGGGGCGCAATATTTGCAATCTACATCCAATTGATGGAAGCATGGATTAGTATAAATGTCACAGTATATTAATCCATCATATTATACCACGTGGAAAGAAACTGATTCGAAACAAAATTCTTATTTTAAGAAGATAATGACCCCAAAAACATTTATAGCCATACGTACTATTTCAATATATGTTTTTTATAGAAAAAATTATAGAAAGTGTTCAAGAATTATATGATTTCTTATTCCCTTAGCAGTCATCATTTGAATGCTAATTCAGTAAATTAAGTACGTTAATGTACGTTTTATCAGGAACGCACCTAAAGTAGGTGCTTAACTCCAGTTTCTCGTGGCCCAAGCTGATGAAAATAATGACACATTTGTCCTGGATGGGATAGACTGAACCCGAAAACTTTTGACTACGAGTCTGAAACACAACCCATCAAGCCATATTTTAATAAGTTATCCACAATAAAAAGTGCAAATTATCATGACTTTTCCTTTCATTTTGCTCCCCACCATTGGCACAGCGGTATGTCTGTGGACTTACAACGCTAGAAATTGGGTTTCGATACCAGTGGTGGGCAGAGCACAGATAGCCCAAACAATCCTTTCATCTTGAACGAACAGATATCTTAGAATAGTTATCTTGTAAACTACGTCATTTGTTTTTAAAGATTTACGAATTAATACCGGCAGCAACTTTTGAGCAATATAGCGATTATAAATTTTCATTTGTTGTTGTTACTAAAGTATTGAAATGAAGAATTATATAATTTTCTGTAAAGGAAGAAGAACTATCTTTCACTCGTTATTGTTATCAGCATCACATAAAGTCTAATCATTAATTAGTTACAATAAGCAAAGTAAGCTACGACTTACTGTACGCTACCATGGTAACCAATGAAAACTACATGGGATAATACATGTCCCCGATCATGTGGAATGATAACTTATCTTTTTTAAAAAATGTGGACCGTGTAATATCATAAGCAGATTATAACAAAGGCTAACAAGACGAAATTCATAGAATAAAAGACAGTCGACTGTTTGATTGTTAACAAGGCACATTTCGGATTAGGAGCTCTAATACCGTGGCACAACTTAAACATGTGACTAAGACACTAACAATCATTACTGCGAGTTAAAGAAAGAGCAATTTTTAATCTCTATGTTGAAGGATTATTTAAATAATATTAAATAAGATAACAGAGTATGCCATATTCAAGTATTATTAACAAAAGTTTGACTCAGATTCAGCTACTATTGCTTTTCTGAAATAAATACATTGTTTGGTTTCGTTCATGTGTGTTTTACTTCAATCACGAATAGAATATTCAATGTTAGTTATATACGAACCATGCATATACATCATGTGCATTATCACTGTAAACTGAATGTTATATAATGTAAACATCATATAAATTGGCTATAAGTTAAAATCAGAAACATACCAAGACCCTATTAAGTCATTACAATGTATTTCTAATTATCAGATCTATATGCAAATGAGCACGTATACATGAATGTAACAGTGACAGTTCATGTTTTTTGCTATTTACAGATTTTTCTTTACAAATAGCTTTCAATTAAAACATTTGAATACATTATGAATTACATTTTTGTTTTCTTAGATGTAGTCACAAAAATCTTTTAGAGTAACATAAAAAGTAGGTAGATGATCCCTACAGCTTATGACAAACGTACGATTTGTATAAGAAAAACATTAAATAACGTAAAAACCTTAATAACTGGCTCGAGTAACAGAGGATTAACATTAATCCCTGTTTTGAAATGACAATATTTTATAAATATTATGGAAGAATCGTTTAGATATTCTTGTAATAGTAAAAACATCTTTCGCATCTCTGAAGAATATTGTTTTAATGATGACTTACTACGTGCAGATAGTTATATCCAAGTTTAAAAGAAAAAATCCTCCGCTCAGATCTTTCCTGGCAACATCTTCTTAATAAGACGTCCAGAAGGAAATATTTTTGACATTCTTTTCTTTGATTATGAAGTAAGTTACTACAAAGTGCTCTTAATAAGAATTGCATATATTGCTGGAATGTGTAGAAAAAAGTTCATCATAATGGGTGTTTTTCACTGTATTCTTTTTGAAGAGCTCACCATTACTAAATTCTTGGTTTTACTTTGCTAATAGTAAAATACCAAGCACATTTTTTTAAAAGCAGGATGTCTGTAAATATGAACGATATTTAAATAAAAAATCAATGTAAAAACAATTTGAATATTTAAATAAGCTTTTTGTTCCCATTTTACTTCATCTGTAGTGTGTTTGACCCTATAGTTTTATGCATTGGAAACATAACTGTACAAATATAAATACGCAAATATTCCAAGTAACTGTCTTGAGAAATCTGTATTACCATTATAGTTGTCACATTAAGTAGCATTTCTTCATAACTCATATAGTTTATTCCTGGTAATTTAAAATGAATAAAATATGGATTGTTAAACGAGAAGAAACTTATGTATATTTATCTAATATAACAACAAAAATATAAATTTTATATACAGGTTTCCATAGTTCTGAAATTTTGTACTTTACTATTTCTAATAAAGGCTACCAAATATAACTTTGCAAACCTCCTTACTTTAAAGTTATTTAATCTTTCTACTAAATAATAACTAATATAAATATACAACTCTAGATTTGATATACAGGCTTCCCTAGTTCTTCAATTCTCTACTGTTGCTACTAAAGACTACCTAGTCTATATGAATATAATAGTACTGTCTGTTGTATGCCCATGTAACTACTTCACAGGGTGTGGATGGATCTTCAACAAAATTGGTGTAGAGGTTCATTTGGTCCATTTTCGGTTTTGCATTTTGCGGTTTTCATGGATGTTTTTGCGTTTTTCTTATCACTACTTCGCCCCCTGTTAGTGGATCTTTACCATATTTGGCATGAACGTTTGTTGGATTCGTGTGGAGATACAAGCAAATTTTCGATTTCACACTTTGTGTTTTGAAGTTTTTATGGACGTTTTTTACAATTACATATAAGGGAAACAAATTTTCATGTCCTAAGATAACCTTTCATTAATCATGAATTTACTCCCGTCCAAAGGACAGGTACTCCAACTAGTATAATAATAAAATTCTAGCTTTGATAGACAAGATTCCCTAGTTTCGAGATTTTCTAGTGTCTCTAGTAAAGGCTGTTCAAAATATATTGTCTAAGAAATACCATAAACACATCAAACTCATATAAAATAGAGAGAATATGACAATACTGTATAAAGTATTGATGTTGATTAAAGTTCAAAGAACTTTAAAATTATGTTTGTTTGTGTTTTTAGCAAAGCCACACTAAGCTATCTGTTGCGTCCATTGCGGAGATTGGAACACTGGATTTTAGAGTTATAAGTACGTAAACTTACCGTTATCCCACCAGGAGATAAATATTTTGTTATGGATTTATTGCACCAAATTAACAACTGGAGGAAGTATTTAAGTTGAACTAGAGTTAGAACACCACATACATTTTAAAGCTAATAGTTATATGTATAGCTACACATTATTTTTTGTAACATTCAAAACTGCACGAACATAATTTTTTATTTTTTTATTATGATAATCGTCAAATGGGCAACTTATATCTAAATGCGATTGATATCTAAATGAGTTGATCACATCCAACAAAGCATTGGAACAGAAGAAGTAAGAAGTAGTGGCTCATTTTATTTCTGTAACTGAGACATGAACTTTTTATTTTGTAGATAAAAAATACACGTGAGAAAAAAAAACGATTATGATCAGATTAATTTTACAGGACATAGTGTTTTCAAGACCATTGTTAGAAAAAATTAACATTATCTTAGGAAGATTTTTTTCGGGCACAGCCGTCTGATAAGCCTTTATATAGTTTTAGAAAATCGAATTTACATAATATTCTAGAGCAAAAGTATCTACCACTAACTAATGAAATGGATGTTTTTATGCTCTTCATCTTATGGGTAATGATAAGCCACCTAAGCTGGATGAATTTCTGAAAGATTATTAATTTAATAATCTAAATATTATTAACTTCACTTGATACACATGGTAAATCATTAATATTTGCAGGTTAAATTCGTGAGCCGTTTTTCCCGTTCTATATCACCTTAATTTTATAGCTTGATCAGGATATAATTTTAATATTCAGTTCCACAGTTTTATGTTTGTGATATATTTCTGCAGGAAACTAAGTACACAATATGGTTATCTAGAAGCGAATGCTTATGTGATCAGAATGTCAGAGCAATGGAAAATTTTTTATATTGAGCTATTTTTTGTGTGTAAATTTAATGAAAAAAAAAAGCCTTATATTGCAATAGGTATCAATAAACGCATCTTTGAGAGAGTCAAATATTAATTCACGATAGCTTAGGGCTGTTTGATATCGATGTATCCTCTCCTCCAGCCGCATGCAAATGCAGTTCTATCTTACAAGATCTATTGCACAAGATGTATATATATATATACACTATACACAGTAATTAAACTATAAATATAATTAATAAGATACTAGTTGCGACAAGCCCAAAGACCAATATTTTAATTAATATAAAGTACCTCATTAAATATATGCTATATAAATCAGGCATCTGATGAAAAGTTATGTGATCTTAAATGTAAAGGAATAGTATCTCAGAACATGCTATAACAATGGCCTCATATTTGTCTAATTTGTTAGTTTGAAGCAAACCACAGAGTTTAAAGGGATCCATATTGTTCGCGACTTTTAATTATACCTCAAAGAAGATATCTGAATGTTTCACTCATCTGAAGAGCTATCAGCCGGATGAAAGCCAGCGAGTCACAACAGACTGTTTTAAGATGGCTACAAGTGTCTCAGAGTGTCGTTAGTAGAATGTGTAACCACTTCCAAGGCAATGGTACAATTACTCGGGCACTTTAACAAAGTGGATCGTCATTAACAACACAAGAAGACGACTGTTATGTTTTGACTTTGGCCCACTAAAATTATAGGGTATCTGCTCCGAGATTGAATCAGATGCTCACAGATGTAACTAAATGTCGTGTCAGTGTACAGATAGCTAGAAATTGATTTTGCAAGAAACACCTATGTGCTAGACACCGAATGATGCGCATTCAACTCACATGAATTAGTGTCAAGAACGGATATATAAACATATATACAGATGAGTTGCGCCTTAGCTTGCAGTCACTTAAATTAGGTGTATACTTATCTGGAGAAACTCTTTAGCCATATCTAACCCTATACGAGAATATGAAAGAAAATGGGGTAGGCAGGAATAAGCATTCTGGAAATGGTACAATTAAAACCACACTTTATAAGGATCATATAATTTTACACGTTGTACTGCAATATTCTAATAAATAAAACACGTGCGCCCTCACCTCGCTTAATTGGTTGAGACAGTCCTTGCTTTTAATTCCATCGAGTAAGAATGGAATGCTCCTGGGAGACACATCGTATTATATCAAGTGACTCCAGACACAAAGTTTCCCGGAAAATAAGTTTTTTAGAAGAGCGATTAAGAACAATTCAGGTCTTTATCAACACACTTTTCTTTGGGATGAAACATTGATAACTAACTTCCTTTGCTGTTTATGGTAATCATATTCCGTATTAAAGTGAAGTATGATGAACTGAAAAACGTAAAATCAGCCTAGGAATATTTACGAGCAGGAAGGTGACTGACATTATTTTATATCCGTAATTTGTCTTGTTATAGCTTAAATGTCATAAGATCCAATATCTAATTATCTTTTGTTCTGTCCGACTTGTTTATATCAAGTGCTTACACTCATTGATATCTGAATCATTACATTTACTGGAATATACAGTTCTTTAATTACCCTACTGTCCGACTTGTTTAGATTAGTTGCCTGCAATCTATGATACAATTGAATAATTACTCTTGTTGCAATATACGCTTGTAATCTACATGTGATACTCAAACGTACAAGCACTATCTTTATCATAAAATTCAACTTAAGTTAAATAATTTGTAATGTTCGAACTTTGTAAAGGTTCCTGGTTAAATATCTGAAGTTTTCCGATTGACAAGTGTTATAAAAATCACAGTTATAGCTTTCGAAGTTTATAGTACACTGATTATAGCGAACAATTAATAAACACTCCTTCGGCGTGTCGCATTGGTTATATTTATAGCCGTGGGAAGGTTTTCTAAAAAATTCAGTCTTACATGACAATACTGAGCTACATTTAAACGTTTACTTATATACATATATTGTTGATTCTTACTCTCAAGAATCTTCTACATCTTTGGAGAATCGGCTGGAGTTTCTCAAAACAAATCTAACAC
>NW_013665729.1:775130-780106 GCF_000517525.1 Limulus polyphemus | reverse complement strand
GGTTTCGCAATACATATCTAACACTATAAGCTAGGCATGTTTTTAAATATAAACTCAATCCAAACAAATGTTGACATTAAAATAAATATATAACAACAGATTAGTTACAACCCCCCTTTAGAAAATTAAAAATTGGCTTTAGACAATTTTTAACTGAGACTATATATATTGGCAATAATACATTATATATAATACATTATTCAAAGGATTATACAACTTCAATATTAATTACAGTATAGAATACAATCAATACAAATCACCTTACGATCATAAAATTATATAGCAAGTGAAAGTGCATCAGCACAAATGTTATCAACCCCTTTTTCATGGATTATCTTCAAATCATACTCTTGTAATGATAAACTACAATTTAACAGTCTTCTGTTTTTGCCCTTCATTTGGTTTAAAAACGTCATTGGTTTATGATCAGTGTAAATGACAATAGGTTGTTGTGATGTAGATACATACACATTGAAATGTTCTAAAGCTAACACTAAAGCCTATGTTTCTTTTTCTACCGTAGGACAATTCTTTTGATGACAATTAAACTTTTTAGAAAAATAGCAAATGGGGTGTTCAATACCTTTGTCATCCGGTTGTAATAGAAAGCACCAGCGCCACATTCATTGGCAGCAATAACCAGTGCGAAAGGCTTATCAAAGTCAGGTGCCATCAATACAGGGTAAGTGCATAACAAAGATTTGACCTTTTCAAAAGCAGATTGGCATAAATTCAGACCATTTGAATTTTTGATGTTTCTTCAAAAGGTTTGTTAATGGTACAGTGATGTCAGCAAAATTTTTACAAACTTCCTGTAATAATCCGCCATTTCCAAAAATCTTATCAAACTTTTCTTGTTGGTAGGAGTTGGATAACTCACAATACAATCAACTTTGGCCTAAGTAGACAACTTTGGCTTTACAGAAGTCACTTTTTGCCAAATTTACAGTGAGATTGACTTTATTATGACTCGCAAAAACATCACGTAATACACATAAATGTTCTTCTCATGTGCCACTGGAAATCACAATATCATCAACATAAATTCCAACATCCGACAGATTCTTGAGGCATTGATTCATCATTCGCTGAAACGTTGCTTAAGAATTTTTCATCCCAAAAGGCAATACATTGTACTGGTATAACCCATCAGGAGTAACAAAAGCAGATATTTCTTTTGCTCTGTCAGTTAGAGAAACCACCAAGTATCCCTTCATTAGGTCACACTTTGTGATATATCTGGCTTTTCCAATTTATCAATACAATCTTCCATTCTTGGAATGGGATAAGAATTTGTCTTTGTCAAAGCATTTACTTTGCGAAAGTCTGTACAGAAACTAACTGAACCATCAGATGTAGGGACCAGTACACAATGTGAAGACCAATCACTTTTACTAGACTTTATAATGATACATTCGTTTCCAATATTTTCAAATCTACGGGTGTCTGAGTCCAAGCAATTGTAATCGGTATAAAGAGAATATTCAACAGCTAAAATATTTTCGGACGCATCTCGTATGCGGTAGAGCTTCAACATATTAATATGACACAGCTGGGTAACCTTTCGATGATCAGGTGTTTTGCAACGTAGTCCGTATCATTAACTTTCCGAACAACCTCATAGGGACCATAATACCTAGCTTTGTGTGAATGTCCCATAGTGGGTAACAAAACCAAGACCATATCATCAGGATGGGGCTTACGCTCTTCAGCCTTATGGTCATAAACATTTTTCATTTTATCTTGGAATGATTTGTTTTCTCGAGCCAATTCACAAGCACGTAAGAGTCTGGACCGAAACTTGGAAACATAATCCAATAAGTGCATTTCTTTTGGATCATCTTCCAACCATTGTTCCTTCAGTAACTTAAAAGGGCCATGCACTGAATGGCCAAACAAAAACTCAAACGTGCTAAACCCTAATGACTCCTGAACTAACTCCCGAACAGCAAATAATAATAAATTAACTCCTTCATTCCAATCCTTCTCGTTATCGAGACAGTAAGTCTAAATCATATTTTTCAAGGAATCTCTCAAGAGCACCTTGTGAGTCTGAATGGTACGCACTAGATTTAATCTGTTTAGCACCGAGCTGATAAACAACCCTGACATAAAATTTGATCCTTGATCAGATTGAGTTTCTTTGGGTAAGCCAACAAAATTAAAGAAATTGATCAAAGCCTTAGAGATTTTTTTGGGCTGAAATGTTTCTCAAAGGGATAGCTTCATGGAATCGAGTGGATGCACACATGATAGTTAACAAATACTGATTCCCCGTTCGAGTTTTTGGTAAAGGCCCAACACAATCAACAATCACACGACTGAAGGGTTCTTCGAATGCTGGAATAGGTTTCAAAAGAGTGACAGGAATTTTCTGGTTAGGTTTTTTGACTAACTGACAGGTATGAGAAGTTTTGCAAAACTGAGAAACGTTTTGCCTAATTTTTGGCCAAAAGAAATGTCTCATAATTTTGTCACATGTCTTACTGACATCTAAATGACCTCCTGTGGGGAGTTCGTGGACAACTTTCAATATTTCAGAACGATATGCTTTGAGAACAACGATTTGATAAACAATAGCCGAGTCCTCTGAAGCGGGCACATCTGGGGGGGGGGTCTCCATTTCCTCATAAGCACACCATTTTTGAAAAATAACCATTTGGAACTTTCTCCAGTTCATCTTCCGGGAGCGCATATTTAAATAATGAAGAGATCTGTAGATCTTTTTCTTGCTCAGCTATCAGTTTACCTTTAGTAAACGGAATTTCACAAGGTGAATCAGATCCCTTACGTCCATCGTTGTTCCTCACTGAAGAAACATCAGTAGGACAATTATCTACAAGATCCTCGAGGGATCCAAAAATGTCTGAGACAAATCTATAATATCGTCCTCTGAATCCATATCTATCATTTGTTTTTGGCTTAATTTCTTAGCCTGAGCTCGAGTCACAGCACACGAGGAAAACACATCGGGATTCTCCTCAACGACAACATCATCCTTAAATGAAACAATGATCGGTTCGTTAACCATTTTAGGTTCGGCAACAACTTTTCCCTCAGCTAAATCGTTTCCCAACAATAATGATACACCCTTAATTGGCAGAGTAGGTCTTACTCCAACCACAACTGGTCCCGAAACTAGGTCTGATGCTAAATAAATATTATGAAGAGGAACATTAACAAAGCCATCTTCAACACCCTGAGCAATAACAGGTTCATCAGTGGCAGAACTCGAATCTAAAAGCAATATACCTTCTAACAACAATGATTGAGTCACCCCAGTATCACGTAAAATACGTATAGGTATGGGATTGCCGGTGTCATTTATCAAAGACAGAACCAACATCGAACTCAATCCAAACAAACGTTGACATTAAAATAAATATATAACAACAAATTTGTTACAGTGATTTTTCAGTTGTAGTTGACGAAAACAGATGTTGCTGTTTTGTGATTAGATATTTTGAGTAATCACATGTATATATTTTATCATTAGTAACAATATCATATCAACACTAGCTTATAACGCTAAAACCTGTTTTCAATACCCGTGGTGGGCACAGTACAGATAGCCTATTGCGTAGCTTTGTGCCTAACAGCAAATAAAAAATCAAACAAATAAAAGTTATACTGGAAAACAACTACAGCTTTGCTAAATAACCATGATATTCACAAACAAACTCAGTTCATTACTGGCTAAGGGTGTATCGTTCAAATACGTCTTGAGGCTAATCCATACACTAGTTTTCTAAATTTTATCATGTGAAAGTTTTAACTTTAGAGTAAAATCTGTAAAAACTGAACGGACTTAGGTACTGGTTAAAACACTTTTCCACATTATAATCATTACCACTGGAGCATATTGAAAACGAAAAAGCCCAAAATATGCAAAAAACTAACAAATTTTGATAGAATATGGACTACTAAGTGAAATACAGAAATATATAGAGAAACAAAGTAGCGCAATGAGGGAAGTGAAAACTTTAATAAGTTAGAATACCAAAATAACTGATTAATTAGAAATAGTAGATACTCCATGTAATAAGAAAAAAATACCGTAGTCAAGCTCAAAGATGAATCATTTGTAGAGCAAGAAAGAGTTATGTTGTAACCAAATCATCTCAGATAAACAGAAGGATCTTCTCTTCTTGGCTAATGGAAGATATTTGACAGAACTTTTTTAATTTGCCCTCGGATCTGTTTATTTGATCTGATCCCATAAGTTATAGCATGTGAACAGACATACCGTTCTACTGGGATCGGAGAAAGAATTACACAAAGATAAATTTCGTAATTTTCCAAATGTTATAACGTTTATGAAATCTAATAACAGTTTTGAATCAGATATGAAACAGATATAAATAATAGATTGAAGTATTGATGATTTATTATAAACGCTGTAACTAGTTTTTAGGAATGATGTTTAAATATTCTATATTTTTATAGGACGATTCTTTTAATCAACTATCAGTTTGAAAGAAAAAGGACATTGTTACTCAGCTTTTGAGTCTTATTATACTATTAAGCAATAACAAAACAATAGTTTTATAAGGAATGTTTAGAATAACAATTCTAACTTGAGCAGAAGCTTAGAGAAATAACATTTTAAAAATGCTATAAGGAAAAAAAATCTTATACCGAGTTACCAACTTACCTGAAATGTAGTTGTAGAAACTTCACGAAATTATTTGTGAAGGAAAGAGAAGCCTTATGAAATTTAAATATTAAGTTAACTTAGAGTGCTATTTGGAATATTTTGCCTTCAGAGTGAAAGCACTCGCATTTCACAAAGATATACAAACTCGATTAGACACTGTGAATTATGGTAACTGTGATCGATTGGATCATTATGAATTATGGTAACTGTGATCGACTGGATATTTTGAATTATGGTAACTGCGGTCGAATGGATATTTTGAATTATGATAACTGTGATCGATTGGGTATTTTGAATTATGATAACTGTGATCGACCGG
>NW_013665729.1:751407-774130 GCF_000517525.1 Limulus polyphemus | reverse complement strand
TATTTTGAATTATGGTAACTGTGATCCGATTGGATATTTTGAATTATGGTAACTGTGATCGACTGGATATTTTGAATTTATTCTTTTCATTTCTTTCAAAAAATCAGGTATTGTCTTTCATAAATAATTTGGCATTTTTTAGTGAATTTCAGCATCTTAAGTATTTTAGTAATGAGGAAATTAGAGTACATTCATCAACAGATTTAGTTTCCTGACTCACCAAAGAAAGATCAAATCAAACTAAAAAGAAACAAAAATTGGAACAAGAAAGCTGGGAGGTTGTCAGAGATACTATAACTAAGAATATTATAATCAAAACTATTTTAATTTGATACTATTGTGTGGGCAAGATGTTGTACCTAGTTCAATAACTGGAAATAGAGATATCTTGATAGTTATTAATATACACAAACTCTCAATTATAGACTAAAAGCGTAGAACGTCGTCGCATACACTAACACAAAGCTATAGTGTTTATCAAACTAAGAGACTGTGACTATTGCGTGCTTCGTACGTCAAGGTAATAATATTCACGTTTGTGTTACCAATAGTTTTTAAGACGATACGTATGTTGTTCACATTGCTATGTTTATTTGTCTGGAGCTGTTAATCAAGCCATCAATTTTGTTAGGTTCTACATACAGGAGGAATTATGTTATATACACATTTTACAACATCATTATATCTTACATGGTTCAAAACGTCTAGGAAACTGAACTATTCGTTAAGCCTAAATCAAAAGATTATAAGGTTTCACGGTCCAGTATCTTTAATTCGACAGCCATAAAAGTTGTGCTGGAAAACAACTGTAACACACGCTACCGGTAATAAAGTATGATGAAGATGCTACAAGAGGTTTCGGTTGCTAAGTAACGGAATACACAGTTTAAAAAGTGAACATTTTGATTTGTGCTTCACGTTGATACTAGATTATAAATCTTATATTTGGATGTTTGAAGTTCAAATGCTTCAGAAACGCAAGGCTACTTCTAATAATCAGTCATGTTTTAATGGTCGTGAACACCCTTTATGCTAGCATTTTGACTCCAGTTAGTTGTCTGACATTTATAAACAATAACCATGAATGTTTTGTGGTATTCACTGACAAACTCAGTAAGATGAGTTCATTACCGACTAAGATTGTGTCTTCCACATGCTTCTAGTAATTTAGTGCATATCTAAATACGTATTCATATATTAAGTAAATGTAAATGATATAAATAATAGACAATAAGTATGCGGAAAAAATCATCTCAGTAAACTTTTCAATTTTACTGCCTGTCATATTTTATATTTGTATCAGTGACTGTGTTTTATCACATGCGACAAGAATTACTGACCTCAATATCTTTTTTTACCACCTGTCATACAGGATATTAGCCTAAAGAGTTCTTTCAACCACATATCATAAAGTGTATTGATTCTAGATACTGTTTTTCACTGCCTGACATATGATATGTTGACCGCTATCTTCTAACACCTGTCGAAAAATGGTCACTGACCACAGTAGATATATTAACGGAAATGTATTGTACCTAATGACGTTAATATCCATTCATCATCAATTCAAGCCAGTGCCGAGTTGACCTTTTCCAATGATACAATTTCCATCATTGTCGATTACTAATATTACCATTAAAAATGTACGTACACATACAACTTGCTTTAGAAGTAAGTAAAATTCGTTCCTGCACTAGGACTGATACACCTGCATTTTTGGCTTTCATTATCTACACGAAGTGAATCAGATAATGATTTATTGATTCATTAAAGAACATTAACAGAACTAAGGACTGTTCCTTTAACAATTGATCCGTAATCAACGAATAACTCAAATGGAAACTATTCCAGTGTTCAGATGATACTGTTATAACGAAAATATGTGATCAACTCAATATATGCTAACTGAAAGCGTTTAGAACACTTTTTTAAAAACACTATTAATAACCAGGAAAATGGACTTTAGGCTTTAGTTGCTACAGAAGCATCAGAGTTAATAAATAACAACTTGGTTTGCAGTTTTGAGGTTTGTTTTGTTTGTACGTAAGCACAAAGCTACAAAGCTCTGCACACCACGGGTATCGAAACCCTGTTTCTAGCGTTGTAAGTCCGCAGACATACTGGGGGGTTTTGAGGTTTATAACAAAAAAAACAAAAGAATATAATTTTTATATATGTAAGTACTCTTCCCTATAGTCATGTATTTCGTCTTCACTAACTGAGGTAGTCCTTTATTTTCGAGAGAAATAAGGACTTTCTTAACATACATTTGTTCTATATCTCGTCCAGGTTGGTTAGCGGTGCTGTTTAAAATGTCCATTAAAAATAATAATGTAGTATGTTCAGATGCACAGCTTGTTTGAAGATAGTAGTATATTGATGATTTATATTTAGAAAATTTGTTGCCACATTTCTCACTAGTTAGCTCGTTGATTTTAAAGTTCTTTACCATAGTTTAAAATATGATATTAGCTACTCTTTTTTTATTAGTTTAATTTTCCTGCCTGATCTCTCATATATTTCTGGTCAAATAAGTTAGCAGTTTTATTTCTCATACAAAAGTACAAATAAAACTAGAAAAAATACAATGGAGTAGTTATTAATTGGTTGTTTTTAGCATACCTGTCATAAGTAAAACTTCATTATAACATTAAGAACCACTGAATATAGCCTATACATAATCATATAGTTTATACTTTCATATAGGAAAAGCTTTATCTTAACATAAGAGAACAACTTAGCTTGCTCTTGCCCTGTAAAGTAATTTGCCATGTAAGTTTATAAGAAGAAACGTTTCAGCTTAACCTTGTGCTTTCTCAACAAGAACAAGAACAACAACAACAAAAACGTTTCAGCTTAACATTGAGCTATCTCAACAAGAGCAAAAAAAAAGTTTCAGCTTAACATTGTGTTTTCTCAACAAAAACAAAAAAAAAACGTTTCAGCTGAACATTGTGCTTTCTCAACAAGAACAACAAAAAACGTTTCAGCTTAACATTGTGTTTTCTCAACAAAAACAAAAAAAACGTTTCAGCTGAACATTGTGCTTTCTCAACAAGAACAACAAAAAAAAACGTTCCAGCTTAACATTGTGTTTTCTCAACAAAAACAAAAAAAAAACGTTTTAGCTGAACATTGTGCTTTCTCAACAAGAACAACAACAACAAAAGATAAAATGTTTCAGCTGAACATTGTGCTTTCGCAACAACAACAACAAAAAAACGTTTCAGCATAAAATGGGGTTTTCTCAGCAAAAACAACAACAAAATCATAGCCAGGTGTTTGATTTCAATCTCAGAAATTGGTTATAGATCTTTTAATACTCCGCAGAAATATTGTCTCTCTTAATTACAACACTACTTTGAGCATGTTTTTTGTTACTTATAGCAATGATAGACTTGGTAACGATGTTGTATATGTGTTTTACTGTGCTATGTTTTAAAACTCCTGCCTCATGCCCAGTTTTTGAATCTAAAAGAGGACATAAGAGAAATATATTGTATATATTCGATTCGAAACTACGTTACTATATATAATAAAAATAAAAAGAGCGTCTTAAACGGGTGATATTGTTTCACTCAAATATATCTTAGGATTTTGCTGAAGATAATTTATCAGGAACTTAATACATGTTATTTCGTATCAAAATATTTATTGAAATGAATTATAAAATACACCACTTACGACCTTTTATCATTTATACAATTTATAAATGGAGAGTTTCAGAGAAAATGGATTGTCAGGGACAGCTGATGAAATATACATAACTTTCGTTGAAATTTGCATATAAATTGCTTTAACACTGAAACACTTGCACATGAGGTAATCGTTTTATTTGTCTGATTACCGTATGTTTTAAGGTTTATTGCTATAAAGAAAGGATAGCCATGTTTCTTATTGTGAGAGAACGGGATTAACTAAGTTAATTCTTAATGTTTATTCAGGACATTTTAAATGATGTTGGTTGCGAATATCAATAGCAGACTAGAGTAAAGTCTTCAACCAGGATGAATTGTTTATTTCATAGACATACGAAAATAGTATCCACCCACGGAGATATAAATAATTAATTAAAACCAAATTTTTGAAGCATGTATTACGAACGCCAGGTTACGATTGTATTGCATAAAATATATCTTAGGAAACTGTTTAATTCGATTTTAACATGCTACAAAAGTTTTTTCAGTTCGACTGCACATTGTTTTATGTATGTGCAAAATATTTATATGTATATTTTTCTTCTTAAAAAGAGTGCCTATATTTCGTCTTATTATTTCATTTCATCTCTGCTTTATTGTGTCGAATTTCTTTTTCCAACAAAAAGTCAACATTGTAAATCTCATCGCGACGTTTAGAAATAACTTTGAAATTTACAATTTCATTTACTCTATAACACAAGTTCAGCGTTTCAGACAAATTATAATACTCATTTTTGATCCATACGAAACTTAAACTCATGAAATATGTGTTTTATAATGCAAAGATTGAATGATAACTTTCTGGAAATATTTATAATTCACAGTTACAAATTAGTCTTTAGCTTCTATTCCGTAATAGAGAATTCCCAATTTTTGAGATAATTTCGAATAAGAGTTACTTTGTATTCTCTTAATTATTAATCTCAGTTTTTGTTTTGTAGCTCCTTTATATTTATGTTCCTTTTTCGTTTAAAAAGTTAGCAACTCAAAATTGGTGCAATTTAAATGTTTATTTTTATCGGGTTTCGAAACATTAGGAAAAAATACTTTAAGTTTATTAGGTATATTAGTACAAGATTAGTAAACAATTGTTAATTTAAAAAGGGGGGATAGGGATCGTCAAAAAAGTAAAGAAACAAGTTGAATCAAAATGCAAAGATTATATTTTCAAGCCTACAACTAGGGACTCTAAAATGAGTTAACAAACAAGGCTGTAAATAGTGTCTACAATATTTTCTGAAGCTACAAATCCCTATTTTGACTCATGTCTGCAGTACTTATCAATTTAATGAGTCGGGTGAATGGTCATGACCTATTTAAAAGTTGATTATTTATCATTCAAAGTTGATTTACGTGGTTATCAATACGTAATAGCTGTGATGTTCTTATGAGCGGCTGCCTTTGTACTCGACGCGTGTTAAACGCGTGTTTACACGAAACCTCAGGCACAAAGTCACCTGTCTAAATAAATAATTACTTTAAAAGACACGAAGCTTTATTTAAAGCGTTATTTTAGACGTATTTGTTGTATTTGAAAAAGTTGCTTTTCTATTGGTAAAATGTTGTACACGCTTAGTGGGGGTTGAATCTTACTCGAGGCATATAGTTGCCTATTGCTGTGCAATAACAAAGTCAACATACAAGATAATTAAAAACTAAAATTTACAAATAGGGATCGCAAAAAGCGTAAGCAAACAATACTGGAGATCTACTGCTGCCAGTTTGCTTAAGCTACAAATTCCTATTATGCCCCTACTGTAAAATTATTGCAAGTGATAACTACTATAGTGTGGGATCGCACAGGAATTTTGCCAAAAACGTTTCTAAACCCTTTACTTTCCGCCATAAAAAAATCCAGTGTTTTCCTATCGTGCGCTTTAGTTGGAAACTGCCATGTGAAATGTTCCCGATGTTACTGTTGCATTTCGTTACTCGAGTCGCTATTGTTTATAGTTACTCGAGTGTGCTGTCTCTACGTGGATTTCTGCGATTATATTTCAGCAATTTTTTAACAGTGGACGATGGTGATTCTTTTTCTGTTTCTTATACTTAGCTGAAATCATGAGTGCGTATTCAGTATTTATTACTACGGCGTATAGCACTATTTCATATAGATATTGCCATTTATAGTTGGTGTTAAGGTAGCATTTGTAAATGTTGTCGATAATTGTCGACTTACGCTCAGTGTGTCGCTGTTGTCTGTTTTGCATGCATTATTTGTTTGTTTATTTTTGAATTTCGCTCTAAGCTACACAAGGGTTATCTGCGCTAGCCGTCCCTAATTTAGCAGTGAAAGACTAGAAGGAAGGCAGCCAGTCATCACCACCTACCGCCAACACTTAAGCTATTCTTTTACCAACACCCCCACGGCTGAAAGGGCGAGCATGTTTGGTGGACGAGGATTCCAAACTGCAGCCTGCAGACTGCGAGTTGAGCGCCCTAACCACCCGGCCATGCATTATTTGTGTCGCCTTATTCTAGCGAATACTGTTGAAGAACATGCATATGTATCTTGTAGACCAAACAAAGTAAGCATGTTACTGAGTCTGTTTACATTGCATTAATCTGTGTTGTATTATCTTAGATGAAACATTATTCCATTCTGATGAGATTGCTTTGTTGCTGCTCGCCTTTTGTTACTTTACACTGTGACATTGATGGAAGCTGGTCATTAAATCTGTGATGGTACAATCTTTGCCTTCAAGATATTCCTTTGAGAACATATTTACATTTTGTTTGTTGTAGTTGCATACAGCTACATGTGTTTGTTCTTTGTTGTACATCTGTTATTTATTTTGAATAAGTTCAGTGTAGTGGCTGGGTGGAAAAACATCTAACATTCAACAGAACGCATATGTACGTATGTAGCTTAAAATGTATTCTTCATAAACGGACATAAAAACTTAAGAAACACATTTCTTATTTAAAGAGAGGAATAGGAATCGTCAGAAAAAATACAGAAACAGGTTGAATCAAAATGCATACATTATATTTTCAAGCCTACAACTAGGGACTCTAGTCAAAGTCAGAGTAGGGATTTATAGCTTGAGAAAATAATGTAGACACTATTTTCAGCCTAATTTGTTTACTTTTTCTAGTTGTAGGCTTGAAAATATAATCTTTGCACTTTGATTCAACATGTTTCTGTACATTTTTGACGATCCCTTCTCTCTTTTGTTAAATTAACAGCTTTTAATTATCTTGTGATAATAAACTTGACCTCCAAAGCGATAAATTTAACTTTTTCGGATTCTCATATTCTTCTTCTTCTTCCATTGGTGATTATTCTCAAATAATTCCATATGTTAAGACTTTACGTTTTTTATTTTGAGAATGTAGGCGTAAATGATAGATATAAAATTTGTTGTTTCTATCACATCTAAAAATGTTGCGTATATTGTAAAATTTAGATCAGTAATAGCATTAAGTTTAATTGTTTGCATCCGAAATTTCTTACTTTTGCGAATATGATGCTAAAATTTGAAATTAGATTTCTGCAGAGGACACAGTGCATATAGTTCATTGTGCAACTTTGCGCTAACGTAAAATTAAAATTTTGTGAAAATGCTTTTTTAGCTATAATAAAATGTCTTTCTAATAAACTTTTCAATGGACTAAATATTTCAAAATAAGAAGTACATAAATATTAAAACCGCTTGTTAGTTTTCATAAACGTTTTTGTATTTAATTAATTAATTCTGAAAATATCACTGACATGTATAAGTTAATATTCATATTATAAATAAACTAACGGAAACTATAAGAAATTAAAATATACGATTAGTTCGTAAACTACTATTGTGAAAGATTACAGAGTGTCATCATTGGATATTTTTATAATGATAAGAGAAGAATGGCCTTAACAACAAATTGAAAATGTTAAGATTTTTTTTTTTTAGTCTTCAAGTATTTTTCTTACTGAGAGCAAGTATCAAATGCACGTTCTTTTATTACACGGTTCTCTGCACTTTAACTTGACACGTATGAACACCCGCTGGTCGAAGTTGATTTTGTAAAAAGATTTGGTTAAAAAAAAAGTATAACAAATTTAGTTTTGAATTCATGATAATCCTTGCAGATAGTTAAGTACATTAACAAAATATATCAATATATTTGAATGTAACTTCTCGAGAAGCTAAAGAAGAATTAGGCCTTAAACATAGATGTTTAAACCATCATATATCCATCTATTAAAAGGTTTCGATACCCGTGGTGGGCAGAGCACATATAGCTCTTTGTGTAGCTTTGTGGTACATTAATTACTAACAAATACCAAGTTTGTTCTAAAAAATATTTCTATAAATGGCATGAAAACTCTATAATAAACTACCAAGTGGCTTTGCGATAAGCTTGAAGGCTTATAGATCTAAGCTCAGAGCTTGATCCCTCCGATGGGCTTAGAGTAAATAGCTAATTGTGCATCTTTGCGCTTAAAATATATACCCTAGAATACTGCTTTACAAAAATGTGGACTATGTATATAGTTGGTATAATGTTCATAAAATAAATAGAACAACAGAATGAAGTTAAACTTGCCAAAATTCATTAATAAAACTGTAGACTAATTCTATGAAATGCCCAAAACTAAATTCTAAAAAGGTAGAAAAATAAAGGCAAAATGTCTGAAAACCAACCGGTTGTTTATTTTACAAGTAGACATAACATCTAATGTACTGTTTTAGCAGTGAAGAACTTTGAAAGGCATTCTTTTTGGGTGTGACTAAAATATTGTTCCTGTTTCATCAGATCAGGCCCTGTGAGGAAGTATGAGATCGGAAACAAATCTAATAGATCTGAGAAAGTCCGGTCACTTTAGTAAGTGCAGGTATTTTTTAACAAACGCAAGGTAAATTCTGCATTAATAGGAGATTTGCAGGTTTGATCAATGAATTCTTAAGTTGTATAATGTCGCGAAAATTACTCAGACATACAAGAGGTTTAGTAAATATCACAAATCCAACTTTACTTACAACACGATGATTGTTTGTTTGTTTGTTTTTGAATTTCGCGCAAAGCTACACGAGGGCTATCTGCGCTAGCCGTTTCTAATTTAGCAGTGTAAGACTAGAGGGAAGGCAGCTAGTCATCACCACCCACCGCCAACTCTTGGGCTACTCTTTTACCAACGAATAGTGGGATTGACTGTCACATTATAACGCCCCCACGGCTGAAAGGGCGAGCATGTTTGGTGGGAAGGAGATTCGAACCCGCGACCCTCAGATTGCGAGTCGAGCGCCTTATCCACCTGGCCATGCCGGGCCGTACAACACGATGAACAGAACGAAAAAGAAGCCAGAGGAAAATAAAATGAAATTCAAAACAGGCAACTTTAGTTAAGACTTGAGAAACCTATCTTTACCTTAATCTTTCAATTGGGGTTGACATCATATGATATTAGCGTAGGCGACTGCGGTTGAAGCAAACATTTTGCGCGCAAAATTTTGAATGGCCCACCGCAAAACTTCACGAATCTTTGCGCATGGGGTGGTAGGTAGATTTATACAAGACGCAAACAAAGGGTTAATAATACTTACTAATTATGTACAACAGCAAGAGCGCATGTCAGATCAGCTGCAGTTTTGAAGTCTTGCTCAAATGTGCCTTCAAGGTCTCGACTGATCTGACTACCATAATTTCCTTTGCTATCTAAACTAATCACAATTAACTGAATCCTATGTGACTGAAGCATTTGAGGCATTTTATCGAAACTAAAAATGATCTAGGAGAGAACATTGACTTTTCTATGTTTGCCATATACCTATGGCAGTTGCAAATTGTATTTGCGCATTAACAAGCGTATAATAGAAGGTTTGTAAATACGATTATCTAAATAAGGAAATGTTTATGTTAAATTAAGATATATAAGTTGACTGAGATGCGTTTACCAATTGCGACATCATAAGTAGATACCAGCGTTTCGTCTTGTCTGCATAAACAGAAGTGATCGTAGCAGAAAGAAAGGCGACAGAAAAGTTTTTGTTAACTGCACTAACTACTGAAGTGAACTGATGAACAAAAAGGAGAGATACATGTAAATATGCAGCCTGTTAACAGCTTCTGACCATATCCTTCCCTCTAGTCTTACACTGCTAAATTAGGGACGGCTAGCGCAAATAGCCCTCGTGTAGATTTGCGCGAAATTCAAAACAAACAATTATAGACTTTATATTTAGGCATGACCAAGATACTCAATCGGCATAATACAAATATTCACGGTAAAAAATCAACAATGACAGAGAGTTTTACTTTAAAATATGATAGACATCCATTTAATTTGTTTCTCTACCCAACAAGCCCAAAAACAAGGTCGAAAATTATCGCTAAGATACCAAACCAGAAGCCAAACAACCCGCCAAATTGTTCATCTTTCTTCTTCTCGATTCAGTTGAGATAACTCTAAAATTACTTTATCACTAATGTCAGTTTAAACCTAAGTCCACTCTATGTGTTTCTGGGCAGTACACGATGTCATCGTTTAGTCGTAATGACTAGCAGTAGTTATAAAAAAGTCACAATTCTAGTATAAAGGACGTTATCATTACCCCTTGAAGTTAGCTTTGTTACAAATATCTGGTGTTCCTTTAAAAGTATTAGATGAATATTAGATGACTGTAACATGTAGAATACTCAATGCTTTGTACCTATATAATTAGTGTCTTTAGGGAGCTAATCCCTATATTATGTATGAATTGAAGGAGTAAAAAAAAAAATTAAGACCCATAATATTATATTTTATTACACACATTCATAAAATACACTAACTTTCAGTCAGAGCGAAAACGTCACAAAACAATTAATAAAAAAATATTTTGTAAATGTAAAATGATTTAAGGATGGCAGTGCCAAAAACAATGGAACAAGAATATAGGGATGATACAGTTATACATAGATCATTCCTACATGACTTTCAATATTAAAATTTAGGGTCATGTAGGGATGATATATGTATAGCTGTATCATCCCTATATTCTTGTTCCATTGTTTTTGGCACTGCCATCCTTAAATCATTTTAAATTTACAAAATCTGTTTTATTACTTGTTTTAGAACCCATTCTGATCAGACTTTTGAATTGAAATTAGTTAATTTATGCTAAAATATATTGCTTGTTTTGAAAACTGTATTTGTTACAAATGGCCATAGATTACTATAATAAGAAAATTCATTGAGTGTTGTTTTAATTTTGATCTATGACACGACTTTTGCACAACTGACTCAACCTTGAAGTTACATGCGATTATTGAAACTTATTATGCAGTGGGTGAAGAAGTCTTTCCAAAACACATATACACACAAAAACATAACGAATATATTCCTTTGAGATTGATAATAATTTAAACCGGATTTACCTATTTCATATTAAACTTATTGTTGTATGTTCCACTATTTCATGGGGAGTTATACATTATAGTAGCATACCTTCGTAAGAGTCAGTCGATATTGTATGCTACGTACGTTATAGGTTCTGGTACGGATCAAATAAAGCTTGATGAATGACTTACACACACAGAAAATTTAGTAAACTAACATAATTCTATTGGCTGTGAGCAAACAGCAAATAGGATTAAATGACGTTTGATTCATGCTTAGACTCATCATTATTGAACACTTTAAGGCGTAGATTAGAAATGTTTTTAATTTGAGAAAAGTATAATATTGAAGAGATCTCACGTGAACATCATGTGGTCATTATTTTTATGAATGCGATTCAATTGCCTATCTTTTGTAAAAACTGATTCAAATTGAAACCCTTCTGTAAAATTGTACAACAGAAACAAGAAATAAAAAAATACTTCTGAAATCTTGTTTTTCTTTAAAGTTTCCTACATTACTTAATATTGTATTAAATTCTTTTTGGAAACCATTGTTGTGTTACACTTATGGTTGTAGTTGGTTTAAAAAAAGCATATCTTTAATGCTTATGTTCCGGTTCGTAATTGATGTTAAGTTTGCCATAAGTTAAACTACTTAAGTTTGATGTATAAATGATGGACTTTATTCAATCCTAGTAAGAGTTACTTCTCTTCTAAAGCCTAGTGTTGTTAGAAACATTATTACACCTAAAATAATAATCATCAGCACTATTAATATCTATTCAATGCCTTTATTTTTCAGTTATACGCTGCACCAAACAGTAATATACATTTCACTATTTACGTTTTAGGGCTAATCAAAGAATGGTAATTAACTTTTACATGAAATGATAAAAGTCTTGATTTTAGAAGTATTGGTGTAATTTATCCACTGCTTTATGTATGCAACATATGTATATTAAAAAAAAAGATCTCTCTTGAGTAAAGACTTAAAAAGACATTCTGATTGGCTGAAAACTTAGTTCTAATAACATACATAATTATGGCAGGCATTTTCATTTACGAACATAAGTTAAATCCATTGTTTTGTCATTGCTTCTAAGATCCAAAGCAATTATTCATTCATTACTTCCAAAATCTAAACTCATCGCTCTAGAATTAATTCTAAAACTTAATTTCATCATTCTAACAATACTTCTAAAATCTAAAGTCCTCACTTGAACATTATTTAAAAATATAATCCCATCGTTTCATCAATACTCTCAAAGACCCATTATTCAATCATTACTTCTTGTATAATATCTAAGCTCATCATTACAGAACTATTATACTTTAAACCCGTCGTTCAAGCATAACTTCTTAAATACAATTCTATTATATCTTATTACTTCTAAATTTTAAAGCTCTCATTACACAATTTCTTTTAAAAACTAAATTTAAATTAAAGGAATTAGATATATCATAAATCATATAATACTGAAAAATGTTCATAACAGAATCACCGGTTGCAATGACCTACTCGTGTTTTTAACTGCTAATGGTTTAGATTTACATATAAAAGTATGAGTGTGGTTTAACACTTGTTACTTGGGTAAATCTGTATCTATATTATATCACTCTCACGACTTACGTTTCTTTGTTAACTATTTTTGGATAAAAAGTATGGGCTTTTTTATTCTCAAATTAGTTTGTCAAAATATTTAGATAATTATATTTGAGGAAAAAATATATGTATTAGCTAGTTTATCTGAAATGTTAATAATCATTCTGACATCATACCTACGACTTAATCCCGTCATATTATGATTACATTTAAAATTTAGATATATTACATCTTTGTATATAACATTTAATGTATGATTACTTCTTTAAAGTCTAAACAATTATTATTTTATTTCACGTAAAAGTTAGCTATCATTTTATGATTAAATCTAAAATTTAAAGCTATCCTATTAAACATCAGTTACAAAACATAGAGTTATTATTTTAAAATTTAATCTAGAATCTACAATATCATTTTATCATTACATCTAAAATATGAAACTACACGGAATTACATAAGCCATTTTGCCAGCGTATTAAAATCTATACTCAATTTATTATTGCCTTTAAATTTTAAGTATCATTTCGACTTTACATATTACGCTTACATATTATATATATGTAGAGAGAGAGAGATCCAAAGACGTCGATTTATCGTTACATCTCAAATCTAAACTTATTGATTATTATAATACTACAAATAATCAAGAACATATTAACTGTACGTTACACTTATGCCATGCACGAAGCTTGCATGCTAGATTTGTAGCTTCTGTTATATGTGTGTATCTGTTCACTAAGTATTTTCCTCCGAAACATACGAGTAGTCTCTGCTAAGTATGTAACAGCTGAATTACGTGCCTAGCCTCTGTGATAGATAAGTGAACTTTCTGAGAGGTAGGTATACACCCTATGCGTCAAACATGCATTGTCTGTACTAATTATGTAACCTTTCTGATAAGAATGGGATATCCTTGTTACATGTGTAACCTTTAGTAATCTTTCTAGTAATCTTTCTGTTATGCATGTAATCCTTCTCCTAGGATATCTTTCAGCTATGTATGTGACCTCTGTCTATTTAAAAAAAAATATTTGTTGAGTAAAGACTCTGAACCAGACATTCTAGTTAGCGGGGAAGTTGATTGTTATATATATGATCGTAGTATAAGTGAGAATGCATTACTGCCAATACATCACACCTGTATCGTTAGCATAATCATACAGAACATCAAGAAGTTCCGTTTAAATAACCTTGAAAGGTATACTTTATAACAGTTTTTTTTGAAGTACCACATTTTAGAGTGAAAACTTTACTGCGTGAAATTTGTTCTTATGGGTACATATGGATAATTTAAAATATTTACATCAAGGTATATTTTCAACCAGTTGTTTTTGGTTGTAGTCAATACCAAGCAAACTTTAATAAGTAAAATAGTATTATCATATTAACCACAGAATATCTGTTCGTGTACTGTAAATGACTACTTATAAGAAATTGTTAATGTTGTTTATTTGTTTGTTCTTAAGCACAACACTACACAATTGGTTATCTGGTTCCACCCACAGCGAGTATCAAAACTCCATTTTCTACGAAACAAGCCCACATTGTTATTACTGGGCCATCGGAGTTTAAGCTGTCGCTAAATTGCTTCAAGGATTTTTTTTATATTTTCTGACATGAGTCGTTTATTTGATAAAAGGGTGCTTTGCCCCAATCTGTCAAATAATCGATTGGATTATGAAGATTTGTCTTCAAACAATAGAACCATTCGTGTTTTATAATAATAAATGTTAACACTCTACAAAGCCCCCAATGGCACAGCGGTATGTCTGTGGACTTACAACGCTAGAATACAGGTTTCGATACCCGTGGCAGGCAGAGTACAGGCCCATTGTGTAGCTTTGTGCTTGATTGCAAACAAACACTCCACACAGTGGTTGTTTTCGAAGTATAAGCAGAACTATAAAAAAATTTTATTTAATAAACATGTTTGAACATGTTCTTAACAAAATGTGTCAAGAATGGTTTTATTTATCTTGAAATTTTAAATTCACGACTTGTCCCAGACTTTCTTAAAAATGTTTGATATGTTAGCAAATGTCCCTCTACAGTTGTGTATGCAGAAAACTGAGGTGAGGAGCTAAAATTTTTGAGTGCGGGATACAACTCTCTCAGAGATGCTTTGTGTAGAAATATTAAAGCAAATGTAGAAAATAACACTAGCCAAATAAAAGCATTTCCTCCACCATATAATCAATCGTATCTGACTATCTTACAGTTTGTATGACACTCTGCAGTTAACATATCAATTAATGCTCACGATTAATTGAAAATCACATGTTACTTTAGGTACTTAGGATATACCTTGCTTAAAACGTTTTGGTATTTGATATAACAGACTTAGAACTTCATACACAAATTCCAATTTTGGATTAGTCGTAACTATGTGGAAATATTTAAAACGTATATCTCTGTATATCTAGCATAGAATCGTCTTCCTAGTAATTACATACGTTTATTAAATTTTATTACTTACTATGAAAAGAAAACTAACTTTTTTATGAAGGTGTCGTGTATTTGTAATCAAAACAATACACTAGCATGTCTTGTAACGTGGTAATACCTAAAACATACTTCTGGAGATACGTACATATTATTGGGCTTTCATGATTAGGGGCTAAGTTGCTGGATCACTGATTTTATTAATCTTGGTATATAATTGAACACTAATTAAGCTAATCATTTAATGTTGTCGCTATGTATTTCAGAGTGATTTTCATGTTTGTAATAATACACAATACAACTAGCATATGGCCATCTACTGATCACCTCTACCCGGATAAAGGTCAGAAAGAAAATCAATTTTATATTCCATACTCAAGATATGAGGGAATTGCTGCGAAGAATGGTCGTATTAAATAGGTCAATATCTGTCCACTGCCACCGGCGCCATAACTTTTGTTATTACGATAGGTGACGAACAACCCGATTAAAAATGGCAACTGTAAGTGATATAGTTTTGAAGAACGTGCTGTAATCAAGTTTTTATGAAGAAACTAAAAGGCTCTGTGAGCATACTCTATGCTATGTCAGAGAAGGTTGTTCACACTGTAATCATCCAGTCTCCTGGCATTAAAATGGAATTTATTCTCCTACAAAATAGTAATGTTCAGACTTATACTGCTTTTCACATAATCACTACGATTTAGAAGTTCGATAGTCATTCCCCATCTCCAATATGGTCCTGATCAAGAACCATTTAACTTTCAGCTTTTTCGTCCTCTCAAGGGAATCTGCGTGGATAACACTTAAAGAAAACTACATATTCTTAATAAAACTAACAGTTGGTTTGTTATACCACGTCTGCATTTTACCGAACTTATGATGAAGTTCATGGAACAATGGCTATGTTAAAAATTAATTTCTGGTTGCTCACATCCTCAACATTATTAGTAAATGTTCGTTAATAGTAATGTGTTATGACTGGCCTACGGGAAATATACTTCTTATTCTCTTTAACCATATTATATATATATATATATATATATATCGGTGTGTTTGAACAATTTTGATCGATAGCTTTTCTCTATATAAAATAATATTACTGGTGTAGAAGATACTTCTTATTGTTAAGTTATTAATTATCTAATTTAGAATAAAATCTTTCTGTGAACAGAACTTGATAATTTCTTTAACAGTATAAACTTCTATGGTTTTTTAACCGTGGTCGTTATAATGAGACGACCAATTCTCTTATTGGTTGTCAAAAGAGTAACCTAAGAGTTGGTGGTGAGTAGTGTTGACTAGCTGCCTTCCATCTATTCTGTTACTGCTAGATTAGGGACGGCTAGCGCAGATAGCCCTTGAAGTAAAAATTAAAAACGAACACACAAAGATCAACTGTCTTTCCTTTAGTTTACCAGTTGTATAACTTTGTATGAAAATTCTAAACAAACAAACATATTAGTTTTTCTGTCAATAGATACTTTTTATTTTGTGCCATTATTTCAGTTTCGTTAGAGGCAAAAGAATTTGTTAATTTTTTGAATACGCTGTATCTTTTCAAACGTTCTTTTATATATAAGCTACTCAAAATAATTACAGGATAATTGCAATTTGTAATATGATATGGCCCCACACAATATAAAACTGGTTGAGAGATTATACCTTTGATTAAAAATATACACCTGCTAAAATAAAAGTGTTAACAAGTTAGGAACTTCTTATAACGTTTACTTTAGCTGTCGTTTATTTTCAATTCATAGTATAGTTTATAGTTCCTGCACTTTATGTTGTTCTATTTGGTCGTCATATTCTTTGATGAAATGGGAATTTGTTGGATGGCCATTATTGAGCATATATAACGTGCTCGTGAGAAACGTACCAGATCTCGTTAACTGAATCTAGATACCATAGATATCCTGAAATCCATTCTTTGAAAGAAATGAGTTGTTGCGGAAACCTCAGGACCTTCAAAACACTTCAGTTTTAACCAAAGAACACCAGTACCAACTTCCCTCTGCTGTTCGTGGTGACCATACTCCACATTCAAGTAACGTGTCATGAACTGCAAAGATGTAAGAACGTCGCATGACTGATTGGCACGTAAATAAACTATATTATTTCAACTTGGTAAGATACAATTGTATTGCAACTTTTAACTATTGTTTTTAAAGTGAACAATTTTGGGTTATGATTTTTACTTCGTTTTAGTCTAATGCTGCAACTAGTGTTTAGTGATAATTAAAATAATGAAAATTCCGTTTATCTTTTAATTGATTACTTCGCAGTGCACACGTGTTGAATAGACTTTTCAATTGTTTACGAGTATTACAAATTCAAGTACTTTTGAGTCATGTGAAACTTTAGAATTTCTGTTTTGTAGCTTCAAATTCCACTATATATGCCACCTAGTGGCACAGCGGTGTTTCTGCGGACTTACAACGCTAGAAATCGGGTAACGAAACTCGTGGTGGGCAGAGCACAGATAGCCCATTGTGCAGCTTTGTACTTAACAACAAATAAATAAACAAACCTCTATATATTTCGCTTTAAAAAACAAAACAGAATGGCGAAAAGCATTGCCTTGGATGATTTTTTTTACTCTTAGTTGCTTTCAAGATAATTTAACAAAACGAATCATTTGGGTTGATTACAAATGGCTTACAATTAAACAGCTTTACCAAAAATACGTTTAGGTATTTTTAATGGATATATTTGCTACTCTCATACATATGTTCATTTTAAAAAAAATAGTCAAGGGTTATTTGCGCTAGCTGTCCCTAATCTTGAACTGATAGACTAGAGGGAAAACAGCTAGTCAGCACTACTTGCCGCAACTGTTAGACTACTGTAACACATAGCAATATCACTCACACTTCATAAAGCACCCTCGGCCCAAAAGTGCGAAACACCACTTGGCGGCAACTGGACACAAATTACACAAACTCTCGGATTCGCAGTCTGGCACGCTAACCACTAGGTCATGCCCTGTCCCTCACGAATATGAACTTTAAAAACGTATGTTATTCAACACATAAAGAATTAAATATTAACTTAAAAGTTTGTATTTTACTAATTCACCAACAAGCTTTCTTTTTTTTTAATTCAAGTAGTTGCTATGCATGGGATGGTGGAGTATTGTTGTTCACCTTAACTTCGAATACGGTTTTCACAAATTAAGATGAAGTAATATGAACGCAGTAAGCTTTACAATGGACCCTGCTTTACAATGATTTAATTTTTAGTCAGATAAAATATTGGGTATGGACGTTTTTCAAATATTGAAAAAATGCACTTTTTTGTGGTTGGGGCAATTTTACCTATAAGATTGGATAAATGGATCCCTAAGATTGTGAAAAGGGCTCCCATATAATTCATAACAACTGTAAGTGAAGATAAATATTGCTTTTAGGAATTGCATTTAAATCACTGAAATGCTTCCCAGGTCGGAAAAGCCGTCCGCCATGCGCAAGTTGCACATTATCTAGAAAAATGGCGCAAAAAACAACAACAAGGGTACTGGTGTGTGTGTGTGGCAATGATATATGTTGCGTTTAAGAGACTCGTTGTAAAGCAATCACACGATATAAAAATAATCAGTGAAGTTGTACTGTGTTTCTGTTACGTATATTCGTCAGTCTACATTTCTTCATTGATATAAAAATAATCAGTGAAGTTGTACTGTGTTTCTGTTACGTACATTCGGTTGTCTACAGTTCTTTATTGATTAGAATAAGTAAAGTGAAATTGTATGGAATATCTAAATTGTATCCAAAAAAATCAAAGCGCTTACTTTAAATTAAAGTTGTTTAAAAACAAAAAACAAACAAACTGAAGTTACACTTTGATCATTAACATCCATGCCCATCCACCAATGTGTTTATGCTCGAGGTAACGTGAACAATAATTACATATAATGTATTTAGATGGCGGAATGTCATACCAGATGATATACAGTCTAGCCGTTTCACCGAATAGGACTATCTTACTTCACTTTCCCTTACTATAGCTGTCTACTTCTTTCAAAGAACATTTGTTTGTTTTGGAGTGAGGAGAGAGTATGCGTATTAAGCAACAAACAATCTGTATGAATTTCTTTATGTTTAGTTTTCACTTCTTACTGCAGGATATAAATACGGTTACAAAACAATTTTGTTGTATTTCTATGATACTTCCTAATTTATTCTTATGATTTATTTAAAAAATTATTATATTTAATTAATATAGGTTTATATATATAACAACAATGCTGCTTTACGTGGTTAGGATAATTTGAGACGCAGGTAAGAAAATATACTTATATCTGGTAGCTTTTTATTTGCTATATATTTCCTAGATTTTTCTTGTTGATGTTAAGGGAAACAAGGAACTCGTAACTCTAAATTTATGTCATTGAAAGTTTGAAAACTAATATTATTTTATTAAAATTCTATAGCAATTATTTTGTATTTTCGTTTGTATTTAAAGCAACTATTTTAAACCAACTTTTCATTTCCTGGTCTTCTACTTATTTAGATTACGTTAAGCTGATCTCAGCTTATATTGTAATGAAGATAATTTTATTCCTCAGGGAATTACGTTTAGAATTAATCAACTCTAGTACAATACATCCAGAAACTCTACATGCGATAAGTAAGAACGAAATATAATTAATTAGAAATAACTTCTTCAAAGAGTTTTCTCAACATGTTTTTAAAATTTGTATAGAAACACATTTTGTTAAGCCATTAGATAGGGATTGATATAGGGCTATACATTGTATTACGTTTTTAAAAGCAGTAGAATTTCTCTATTGTTATGGATGATGTTCGCGTTGAAAATCTGGTGCCTATTAAAATGCTTATTAGCTTAATAGCTACTAATGAAACTATTGCTAAGGGAAAAACAGTAGTCTCAGGTTAGCTGGCACGTTTCATTCGAGTTCCTCTGTCTCTTACTTCTGTTACGCAGTAATGTACTTCGTATGTCTGACAAAATTCACTTGGGAAACAAAAGTGTCATAATAGTTTTATGTAGTTTTGTTTACAGCGAAATATGTCTCTAAAATCGAATCAACTGCAAAAGTCATAATGTAAGTTGGTTTTTCTTATGAAACTACATTGTCCTGCTTCGGACTGTTACCAAGAATTCTATTCTTTTGAAGTTCGTATTTGATAATTATTCATTAATCCTGAAAAAACAACTGTGGATTGAATATTATTTAAATTTTAGGAGTTTAATGGAGTTTCCTATGATACTCAAATAAGCAGCATAATTGTTCTCCGGGTTGGCCATCCCGTAACATATTACTGATTTAAGAGCTTAGGACGCTACTTAGTGGACTATACCCCGAAAAATATGCAAGCTTACTTCACTATTTGTATGCTTATTGTTTTGTTACGATAAGTTATAACAATCACGAGTGTAGAAATTTTCTGACAGTCAAACAAATATTTCTTTGAGAAGCTTGACTGAGTCAACATTCCATGTAGTTACTATCTGAACCCTTTGTTATTTCTTGCTACATATGTTGATAGAGTCAATAACAAACATTTCGTCTAACTGATTTAAGGCAGGACGTAATTCCAAATCATTTCCAGCCCTAAGGGATGTCTGCTGGTGCCACAACTTATGTTTCTATTCCTTAGCATAAGCAGTTTATAACTACTCTGACTAATTCTGCTGCCACTGAACATTTGTTATTTACTCATATTATGTAATGCGATTTCACTATTTACTATTATGGTTGAACATGTCTTGGCTTGATATTGGTGACTTCCACGCTGATGTCTTTTATTCCGGTAATTTTCTTGTCTTATTTTCTATACAGCACCTGGTCTTCTAAATGATGATCCACAAACTGATTCAAGTCATTTCTACCGAGCTTATTTAGCATGTGCGATTATTACATTAAAGCTTGTGTATTAAAACATTTTACTTGCAAATAAATGTAAATAATAAAGGTCCATTTCAGTGAGTCAAGTGAGTTTCCAACTTGTATAACCCAGCTTCCCACACATAAAAATTTGGATCACCCATTTATAGCGGAAATACAAGGGTTATTTTTTACTGTTATATCCGTGCACGATTTTTTAGAATTAGCTTACCTATTTTGAGTTTTAGGCTAACTTTATACAAAATCCCTTCTTTCCTATTTTCTTGGCAGCTATATCAGCTTAATATTCGCTGAACATTATGACCGATATGTTGCATGAAGTCGTCGCTCGTTTTATGTGGTATTCTTATTACCACTGAATTTCTTGTTACTTTCGAGCACTACTCCATCAGGTTCTGACTTGTGTTACGTGTACAATAATCGACGATAGTGTACCAACCATCTAGTCATGGCTATCTGTATATAGTTCTATAGTCTAGCCTTGCATTTCGGTGTGCATCTTGCCCAGAGTTTGTTCCATTAGTAGCAGCTGGATTAATTCCTCGATGTTATCAATTGTGTCAGAACCCCGGATCAGCGTATCACACGCTTCAGTTGATCTTAGCTCAGATCAACTAAATGACGCATTTTCGCGATTCTTTATACTTTTAATTATTTATGTAGCTTTCTGGAATCATGTATAATCAGTAAATATAACTCTGCTTGCCTCATTCATTATTCACATCCTCTTTGTTTCACAAACAATTGTATGCAACGAATGGTTTTACATGCTAGTAAGGTTGGAAGCTTACAGTATTACATAACGTTTTCCATTCTTGGTCCTGATGTACTCGTTCAAAAGATTAAATAGAAATATGTAGGTAATCCCCTTGAATACATCTTAAGAATACGATTTGAAGGATTTAATCCCTTGGTACTCCCTAGATCATATTTTGTCTCAGTTCTACCGTTTCTGTTGTAAAGAGCATAATACACGAACGGACACTACTGCTTGATAAATATAGACTGTCGAGATTATAGAATCTTTACAAATGTTCTTTAATATCATGCATGGACGCATATAATTTCATACCATGTAATTTACTTGGATACAGATAAGTAACTATTTTACACGTTAAAATTCGTTTTTCTCCTGATAGCACCACTAAAATGAAAAGTTTGATGTTTCTATTCTTCTATCATGGTACCTTAATTACAATTTTCTCGTAAAAACCTGTTCATGACTAAATTCAAAATAAACTTTTAGAATTAAAATCCAAACAAAACAAATCCAACTGTGACAATCGCGCACACGTCAGCACAAGTCATTACAGTAACAACAACTTTATATATGTGCACTCCTCAGTCGACAACCCGACTAATATTTATAATCGTAATTATAATATCATCTTATTTTAACTCGAATACATGTGCATAAAGAAATCATTTTTCAGTTAAAAAACAAACTTCTTCTTTTGTATTTCTAAATCTCATTAGAAACCAAAATATTTGCTTGTATTTTTGTGGATTGTTGTGATAAACACTAAGTCAATCATCTCTTCTACTAGTCAGCCTTTAGTTAATCTCACTTTTTTTTTTTTCGCTCAAATCTACTGACCAGTAACAACTTGCAACATCTATTGTCATTGTTTTTGGTGCATGTCTCTACGTTTATGACTGGTCATGCGAAGATACCACACGTGATCTGAGAATTTTATACAGTCATAAAAAAAGCATAATTATGAACTAAATGTACTTCCACAGGGTCTCCAAAAGTGTTCTGTTTCAAGAGCAAATAAAACCAAAATTAACAGT
>NW_013665729.1:743835-751075 GCF_000517525.1 Limulus polyphemus | reverse complement strand
CTCATGATTCATAGCATGCGCACGTTTTACTGACGTCAGGACAGTACAAACTGCAACGTTAAGCGTCTCGTATGTGACGCCGTTTTAGTGCTACTGACTGACAACACATTTCTGTTTCGTGGTGCGAGTGGTTAAAACACGAGATTCTTCCAGGCGGGCTTCGGCCCACTTTCAGGGAAATGATGTTACCTTATACACAATGCAGATTAACAACCTTCACTCATTATATTAAAGTTCATTGTCAAGAAAATTAAAAGGCTTAAATAGCTAGTTACAATACATTCGCAAGAAACTTGCATATTACGCTTATTTTCTAAACCTTTTGCACGTTTAACATCAATTAATATCTTAAAATTACTTGTTAACATGATTTAAAAGTAGTGGAAGATATATAATTACTATTTGTCATATTACTAAAATGTGAAATGTTCATCGCCCTGAGTTATTTTGAATTTTTTCTATAAAGAATTATAAACTGAAACGTAGCGCGGCCTAAGTGTTAACTTTGTTAAAAAGTCTAAACCTTAAATTTCCATAGTTCGTATGTTATATCAAATTTTATTTTATTAATATACATACGTTTTTTTACATCTTATTAGAACGATTTTGAAGCCGCAACACGTCCTTACAGTCCATTTCGCCACGGTCGGTCGTAATATATCTGACGACCATATATTTAACAATAGTCCTTCAGCGTAGTTTATTTTGCTGGTTCCCATAAATCATCAGGCATACGAGGGTACTGGTTTTCAAGCTCCTGTTTTAACAATCAAATCACACAGAAATCTGTAGGCGACTTGACCAGTATGTCTTTGTATTTGACAGCATGAATTCCTGTATCATTCTCCAGGTGCTTGAAGCTTGCTCTTAGGCCCTTTTATCAAAAAGGTCTTAACGTAGTATTCCGTTATATAAATAGCCATCTCAATCATCCAGAATGCTAAATGGTTACACACTTTCTCGGCAATTGAATTATTTTATCAGGCGCTCAATCACTGTGACTTATATCGCTTTTTTAAAAGAGATAGCGCTTGATAATGTTGAATACAGCTGTCTGGATTACGTGGATTTATTTGTTTGTTTTATAATGCAAAGTCTTACAAAAGCTATTTGGGATTAATGTACCGAGGGGAATCGAGCATTAGATTTTAGTCTAAAAATTATGCAGTGTTGAATCGTCATCTTTGTCTTAGATTGGTATTAAATGTGCATAAATCAGAAATCTATGCAATGAACACATAAATTATTTTTCTTAAAAAAAAAGACCATCGCTTTAATTTTCCCAGCACGTGGTTAATTAATATAGCTGAATGCAACTGAATACAGACGAAGCTGATATTTATTGAAATGATTACTTATAGTGTTATGTATGACTCTAGTACAGCTGTCTTTACTGATGGATTTGTTAACAGTATTATGAAATGTGTGAAGTTTCTACTACATTTTGAAGGGCAGGTATAAGTTTTTAGACGATACATATCCCATAAAAGATGTATGCATTTTTATATTTGTTATAGATATGTTAAAGTTATCATAAAGAAACCCAAGGTCATCATGATCAAATCAGTGAATTTCTTGTAGTGATGAAAATAGAAAGGTATCTGTTACGTATGTGTAAAACAGAGACCACAATGATTATTGTTTATTTTCTAGATGTTATATATTAATTTGAATATTACAATAATGTTAGTTAATTGCAATAATTGTAATAGATGGAAATTTTATTCTGTCAGTTTCTAAGTAAAATATTTAAAAGGAAACTCTACTACGTACAATTCAAACTGTACATTTTATTGATATATTGACAAACTTACTCATTATAGAGTACTGATAGCAGCTACAGGATTTGTAGCTAGAAATATAAAATACAAAAATATAAATCTTTTGTTTGTATCTTGATATACGTTATTTTTAGCAATAAAACATAATATTTTATAACGTAACTGTTGGAATTTATAATGTTACAGCTCAAGTTACCCTTAATAAATTATTATAGCTTTTGGGTGTAACGAATTTGCTGTTATGTATTTATTTTAATATCAACCTTTGTCTAGATTAAGATTTGTTTAGTTTGTTTATATTTTAAAACATGCATAGCTTGTAGTGTTAGATATGTATTGCGAAACTCCCGCCTATTCTCCAAAGTTGTAGAAGATTCTCGAGATTAAAAATCAACAATATATGTATATACGTAAACGTTTAAATGTAGCTCAGTATTGTTACATAAGGCTTAAGTTTCTATAAAACCTTCCCTCGGCTATATATATAACCAACGCGACGCGCGGAAGGAGTGTCTATTAGTAGTTCGCCATAATCAATGTGATATAAACTTCGAAAGCTATAACTGTGATTTTTATAACGCTTATCAGTCGGAAAACTTCAGATATTTGACCAGGAATATTTATAAATTTCGAACGTTACAAATCGTTTGACTTCAGTGGATTCTCATCGGACATTAGCATTTTTACAAAAACATGTAAATTCATCGGGGAGAGCTCAGCGTGTGTGGCAAAGGACAAAGGTAGCTAGCTTCACAGCGAATTGTATCTATATCAATTCGTAATTAACTCGTTCATCGTAAACCCTCGATAAGATATCAAGGAAGTTCCAGACTAGAAAGAAAACTTTGTATTGTTTGTAAGTTTGTGAAACTTTTGTTTATTAAACATTGTTTGTAGTAACTATTTGTAATAATTGTTATTGTAAATCATACAGTTGTGTGTATATTAAAACGTATTTGTGTTAAAAACAAAAACGGTGTGTATCAATCTTGTTGCAAAAATCATAAACTGATTATATATCGGCATTTATTTAAATACTAAATCCAAAGTACGATTTAATTGGTAAATTTAAATTATCGGTTAACTCAATTTCAGATCATTTAAAATTCTAATACGTAACATGGGTTTATTTTTTTTTCTTGTACCACAAAGTCTAACAAGAGGGTTATTTGTGCTCAGTACACCGCGGAGAATCAAATCCCGGTCTGTAAATACTGATCCACTTAATATTAGGGTAATGTTTTATCAGATTTTATGGCAATAGTAATAACAATAATAATAATACAAAAAATAGCCGAATTACAACTGTCAAACTATTAGATGTTAATACATTTCCGGTCATGTTTTTCTTATGCAGAATAGTAGTCGAAAAACAATAGCTATGCTTATTCCATTATCCTAAAACAAACAAGTATTCTAAAGATAGATTCATGCTATATGTTTTCGAGATTAGCATTAAAACGGTCTAATATAATTATATTCGTATTATCGTCCCTTAACGGCGTGTTATTTTGTTATCAAATGTAAACGCAACCCTTATTTATGTACATGTAATTACAGTGCAGCAGTCTGTTATGAATAAACGCCTAAAACTAGAGAAATTTTATAAAGATAAATAGGTAGAACAGAAAAAAAAATCACGCAATATGCACGAACGATTTGAATACATAGGGAAGAGTTGGATTACCAGTTGTTTTCTTTGCTCTTAGGCCCTTTTACCAAAAAGGTCTGAACGTAGTATTCCATTACATAAAGAGCCATCTCAGTCGTCCAGCACGCTAAATGGTCGCACGCTTTCTCGGCAATTGCATTCTTTTATCAGGCCCTCAATCACAAAATAACTCTTTATGTCATCTCATGCATTATCTCTGGGAACAAAGATTCAACATTGATGTTTCCAGACAAACACGGAAAAACTTTCATTATAATTATTTCTCCTAGTGTACGGGGCCTTTCTTAAACAAACCGTACAATTGATCCTAAGAATCTCCATAAAGCATTACTTTGAATGAGTGAAAGATGAATAGCAAGGTTTTTTATATATTACCATGAGCAATGTGTGAAATGAAAAAAACAACAACAAAACTATGCAGAGTGAGAGTGAAATGGGGGGGGGGGAGGAAGGTGGAGTAAGACAGAAAGATAGCTAGGTATATGAACGAATATATGTTTGATAACTCTGTGCGCAAAATTTACATCGATGCACCCATGACTTTTACCACATTTTTCGGAGCATTACCATGCATATTCAATTGTATATGCAAAGCCATACAGAGAGTATTGACAATTCTCTGCTTCGAATTTCACATCCATTTTACGAGTTTTTGCAGCATTTTGTTACATTCTTTTAGTTTCCTATGAAATTCAATATATACAAAACTTTTAAATCTTTTTTCTTTTTGGTTACCAAACGCTTTCAAACACACGTACAGGTAAATTAATTAAACTGACAAGAGGGAAAAGCTCAAACTTATTGCATACTACTTAGTTAATGCATTAATTTTTATGCAACGTTTTTCTTTCTCAATTTGAAAATAAACGTATCCAGAATGTAACATATAATTACACAAAAACATTCTCTTTGTAGACACTATTTTTTTTTGTCCTCACAATTGTTTATACCGATACCATTAATCAGGATTATTAATTTTCAAGTATAAAACCTAATAATTATTTCTTTGAATTTTAATATGAATGTACTGACAGACCTTATAGTTTTCATATACGGTTGAAATAGTATTTATTAAATATGCTAGCTATAGACATAATTTCAATCGGTCTATTAATCGTCCGTTATTATTAGAATCAATTATTGTTTTCTCTTTTGACAGAAACAACTACAGTTCCTTGTCATTAAGGACAGAAATAAATCACCTCGTTCATAAGACGAGAGACGAACTTCTGTGCTTTTGTAACTATATTCTTCAAGTCTTTATATATTGAAATAATGTTTGTTATTGCTCTGAACACAGTTAATGCTTCTTGTGTTTTTGAGAAGAAACAATTTATTTCTCTGAAGTAGAAGAAACAATGTGTCTTATTCTTATGAATATACATAATGTTAGTATCTTTATGATCGGGACATTGTAACGAGATAGTTTATTTTTTAAGTGCACTGATATATCACTATCTGGGTATCAATTACTTTTTTGAGGAAATATAAAAAAAACAACAACTTTATTTCCATTTCAAGTGCGGAAACTGATAGAATTAGAAACAGGTATACACTTTTAGTTAAAAGTAAGTTAAACAAGAGCAATAAGAAAGATTGCATACCCTCGCTCCGCCGCTCTTTTTCGAGAATGTATGCGTTTATATCGGATAACGTCAAATTTCACCTTCGAAAACTCGAAATTTGATAGAAGTCGAATCACACTTTACATAGTTATTAGCTCAAAACCGCGAAAATGACCTATCTCCCCGTTATAAAAAAATGCTTCAAAGTGATCCAGAATCCGGATCAAATTTGGGGAGGACTTTTCCATACTGACTTTCCATCTTGTGTAAAATTTTTGTATACTTCAGTCTATTAATTTTCGAGATACGCGCGCAGAAGCACAGACAGGCAAACACACGGACCCGATTCGGGGGCGAGGGTAATTATCCACATTAGGTGACTTTAAAACTATTAGTGATGTATCAACACTAAATGTGTCGACATATCGGATTTTTTCTCTTTTCCTTGTCGCTTACATCACATCATAAGAATGAAAGCTAATTGTTTTCAAGAAAGATAGGGTGTTTATTGTTGTTAATAATTTCAGTCTTGTTTTATATGTATCCTGCAATATACGTATGCGTAACGTAGCTTTCTGGGGAGTTCCGGTAGAGCTTAGGATTTAATGTAGTTCTCAGCGAAGACATCATGGAATCGTCCTCAGATGTCTTGCCTTTTTTTACATCTAGCCCAAGAAGCTGATTTTACAGAAAAGTGTGTCGGTCTTTCAGTTAATTTTCATGTGACACATTATTTTACTGTGTTAAAACGTCAAGAAAAGGACCTGTAACAAGTCGCACTCCAGCTGTGGTAAGCAAAGTGAGGCGTCTTGTAGCAGGTGAGAATCCACGAACACAAAGATCAGTGGAAATAGCCGTTCGCGTGTTCTAGGCAACAGTACAAATGATCAATAAGGATAGCTGTACAGAAACCCAACAAAAGTCACGTATACATGAACTGCTTCCACGTTATCCGTTCAGCTCTGGCATACCTTAAGCAATTGAATAATGAAACGGTTAATTATTGTATTCCATACCAAGACATACCGTCAAGTTGCCGGAAGCAGCGTCTAGACTGTGCGATTAGACAGTTAAAACGGCCTTTGGAAAATTGTGGTTCTCGTACACTACATGTCTTATGCCAAACCTGGAGGGAGGAGTAATTTAGTTTAAACGTGGAAGCCTTATGACGGATCCATATGCAAAGGAAACCACGCTGCTGACTATTGTAAAGATGCAAGATTGTAGGAGAGAGCAGAACAGGATGTGACGACATGGACCATAACGACGTGGTGAAGCTCCAAAACCGTTTTAATATAACGGACGCAACCTATCTAGAAGCCACAGAATACAGTGTTTTTATTCTTTACTAAGGGAAAGCATGCAATTATTTGTATAACTAAATACGTGGACTGTTAGCTTTTCAATTATCCTAATCACTAAAGAACATAGATTAGTTGTGCCACCAAGGCACTTCCAACTCTCTGACCTAATTATAGCATGTTATATTTGAATTCTTAATTGAGTTATGTCTTCTTGTAGAGTCTTGGCAAAATGTTTGCATATTTTACAACAAATAAGATAATTACTATTAAGAAGGAATACAAATACACTAATCGCTGTCAAACTGAGAAATGCATGTTGTATTAAACATCTACATGTGTAATTTGTATAACGAGACAGGTTCTGTAGACATCATGAACGATTTGTTAGAAAAGCAAACAATTTTATCAGACACCTGTAGAAATATGTGTAAGTCAGTATTCCACCTACCACAACAAAACCTTACAAAAACATATATAATGACAAAATATAACATCAAATTATTATAAATAGTGTCTGTAACCATATATCAGTTCATGTTAAAAATTCAGTAGTTGGTTGGTCCTCCTCATGTTCTAATAACCTTCACAAAGCAAATTTGGCATGCTATCGATGAGGTTATTGATGTAATCCATCGTGATTTTTTTTCCAACTTGTCACTAGAAGGCGCTGCAACTCGGCTTCAGTAGCTGGTTTAGGTTCGTAGTTAGCAGTTTTTCGGCTCAGTTCTGCCTAACAGTTCTCAATTCGATTGCAATCTGGAGACTTTGCTGGCCATGGCAATCTTGTAACGTTCTCCTGGTCGAGAACTCCTGTACGTTACACGCACTGTGAGCAGTGGCATTGTCATCCTGGAAAACAAAGTTATTGCCAAATCTTACCGTAGCATATGCCAAAAATTTCTTCTCCATCTGATTCCT
>NW_013665729.1:733129-743825 GCF_000517525.1 Limulus polyphemus | reverse complement strand
TGGCATTGTCATCCTGGAAAACAAAGTTATTGCCAAATCTTACCGTAGCATATGCCAAAAATATCTTCTCCATCTGATTCCTGTAGGAGGCGCCATTGACGTTTCCCTGGAGGATATGAAGAGTAGTTTTTCCAACACCATGAATAGCTACCCAAACATGTACTGCATCACCTCCTACTTGTTTCCTGGGGGAAACATAGTCTTCCCTCGTCTCTTCTCCAGGCAAATAAAGAACACGAATTCTACCACCAGTTTTAATGAGTTGGAAACAGGATTCATCTGAAAAGATGATGTGTCGCCAGTATACTAATTGCAAGTTGGCATGCTGTCTTGTCCAAGTAACACTGTGAAGGTGATGAATTCTGGTTAATATAGGCTTGCAGATAGCTCTTCTTTGCAAAATAACCTCGTTTGGTCAGTCTCATATTCGCTGTTCTTCTGGATACCCTGGAATGAACGTGTTCGTGTCTTTCCTGTTGTAAAGTGTTGCAAGACTTCTTTCGACCTTGACGTGTAAATCTGATCAAAACACGGTAATCTCGGGTAGTAGTTTTTTGGCGTTTACCAATAGACTTTCCTGAAACAACGTTTCCTATAGTCCGATGACATTTCAGGATCATGTATACAGTACACTAGGGGGTACTTTACTGTTCTGACAATGTCCGTTTGATTCATACCATTTTTGGACAGTCGAACAATTTGACGGCCTATAACTTCTGGCACATGATAGGCATGAATCTACACCAATCATAGAGAAATTGTCTGAATACAGCGTTGATCTGTTTAGAAAAAGATTATACCTAAAACACACCCTTTTATACAAAACAGAGGTGTATGTGTGTTTTGACGAACAAAAGCTCAAAACAACTTATACATACCAGAATATCAACTCATACATGTTTGTCCGATCATGTGCTACCTTCTCTGTTACTGCTCGGGCTGTTACTCAATAACTACTCTATGCATGTAGATAATAACACCAATATAGAACAGTATGCAAACATTTTGGCAAAGACTGTACTTGCTACATCTTTCCAACTTATTGTTTCATGTGCTCTATTGTAAATAATAGGCATCTAAAGTGTTCTAGAACTTCAAAGGCTTTATCTACCATTATGACAACACTATTTGTAGCTATTTCAAGATTCCAGAAACTACAAAAATGTTTTTATAAGAGAAGCCATGGTTCTAAATGTTAGGAAACCCGACCAACTGAACTTATAGCAATTATTTTTTTTTTTTAACTATTTTTGTTTTAAATTATATATTTCTTCATGAACAAGAAAGAATATGATATTTTTATTTTTAGTTCATTACAGTAAGTGATTTTTCGTGGCTAATTAAGCTGTTGAGACACGAAAACATAATTTATTTTCTACACATTTAACTCCTGGAAAGGACAGAGCTAATTAAAATTATGATGTATAGCATTTATCCAAGTACAAAATATTACCACTAAGCTTATACATTCCTCAACCTGGACGAAAGTATTACCTGTTGTAACAGCCAAGATTATTGTCGATATCCGTAGATTTATCTATTACATAAGACAGTATGCCACTCTAACATCTTAAGTATAATTTGTTACATAAAACAGTGTGACACTCTAGCACTTTAAGTATAATCTACGTTTGCTCTTCACTGGTAACTTCTTATGTGTCACTATGGTAGAATTATGCGAAAAAATATCCAGTTCGTTCACATCAACTGATTTGAATGTACATAATTGTTGCTGTTAATCAAACTATTAGAATAGCATATATCAACAAGTAATGTCCTGTCTGCACTGTTGGTGGGGTTCACAACGGTCAGCAACTGATGCAGACGGATACTTAAGATTTGCCCCCAGTGGCACAGCGGTATGTATGCGGACTTACAACGCTAGAATCCGGGTTTCGATACCCGTGGTGGGCAGAGCACAGATAGTCCATTGTGTAGCTTTGTGCTTAATTTCAAACAAACAAACAAAAAACTTAAGATTTAAACACCATGAGAAAAGGGGCTCATGGACCTTTAAAAAAGGATGAATGATCGATACGTTTCAGTCCACCTACGCTCACGCCCAGATCCACAGTAAGTAATATGCCGAAGAAATGAAAAACAACAACAACCATGAATGCTCAAATGTGAGTGTATTATCCGGGAGGTCCTAATTAATAATTCCTTGGTCCGTGTGAAATTATTGTGGACACTCACTATCTCTCCTATCTGGCATTAAATTCATTATCCAGAGTTTGAATAAAAATTGTTAAGGACTACAGACCAGCTTTTTGCATAGGGAGCATACCATCAGTTGATCACTATGGCCATAAATACATGGGGCTTACTCTCATTACGTCTTTAATGTCGAAATATGTGTAGTGAAGATCAACTGAAAATCAGTGATGACTCTTGTTACTCAGTGTTTACTTTGAGGGTCGGGGATGGGTTTAAAGACAAACAGGAAAAACTGTTGGATTCTGTCGTCCCAAATGAGAAGAATGATGGTGAGACTTCTAGCTGGTTTAACTAGGTCGTGTTACACTTATAATATCTAAGGAAGGCATAATTGATTTGTCGTATAGTGGCATTCGGAACAATACTGCAACAATATGTAAGATTCTATAGATATGGCCATGTGTATTTAAACTTGATAGCTTAGTGATTTGAAATGAAACAATCTGCAGAATTTGCCTGGCCACAGCAGTAATATCATAAAAGATGTGTTGAACAAGTTGTAAGCATTCCTTTCATTTTTACTCAAAGAAAATTTGGCTTTACTTAGTTTCTGTTTGTGTTTTGTTGTGCGGTCCGTCCTTCTTAACATTCATTAAAGGTTAAATTAACTTTATGGATAAATAGATAGCCAACATAGAAAGCCAAATGTAATCTTATCAGTTGATAAAAATACACACATGAAAATACTATGTTTCAGAAATGACGTAAGATACTTTTATTTGAAATGTAAAGATAAAATGAATGGGTTCTCTGTTCTTCACATATCGCTCTTTCTTTGATGATACTCAATGACTCAATTCAAAATGATTATTAAGTCAACTCTTTCAATTACACTAAGTATATTGACACTACTTGTCTAAATTCATGTAACTAAATATTATTCTTTCACCATTTATATATAGGCTTACGTTTCTTCTGACAGTTCCACATATCAAAGAAAAACATCCATTAAATGATGAAAATGTTATCTCTGTATATTTTTGTGGTTTTTGAAAGGTCATGTTAAAGAACAAAATCTTATTAATGAAAAGTTTAGTTGTTCTTGAACATATTGCTGTCAATATAGATGAGATTACTAAGAAAGCTTTGCTAAATACTATCTAGAAACAATTACATGAAACGAATTGACTTGATTAGTTTTATGGTTCTGGTTACCCATGTTTTGATCAGAAGACAAGATCAGCTGACTCTGTATTGTGACAAAATAGCTTGTAGCATGGCAGAGATGAAAGGCCGAGTTTGGAAACAGCCAGAGGCTTCAGAAACGATCATCTCCATCCTAGACTGTGAATGCCATTTTTTGGAACACCAAGAAACTTGAGTTTGATTCATTATTTCCTTAAGGTAGGAAAAATGATCCAGAAAAGATTTCTGTCTTAATTAATAATCGACTTAAAAATCCAGAGGCTTATACAATTATAGGATGGGTGTTTGGTTTTGCATCTATTCTAATTCTTATCACTTTTTTAAATAATAAGTCAGTTTAAGTTTGATTTGGATACCTATTTTTTAGTTTAATGAATATGGATAAACATCTAGTTATGAATTAGTTTTGGAAAAGGAAATAGAATATTTTGGAAAACAACTGAATATAACACACTAAATTTAATTTATAATTATCTCGTGTCATAGAGAAAATTATTTCTTTGATAATTATCCGTGCCAACGCCTTGCAAAACATTTTAATCGCGGTAGTTTTAAATGATTTTTAAACGACATTTTCTTAAAGATTTCCATTTCTATTTTAAAATAATGATGCGATGAACTTATTAGACTGTTATGAGAATAAAACTATTTGAACAAATAGGAGTCACGAAAAATGACATTATTTTTATATGAATACTTTGGAGTATACGCATTACTCTTCTATTGTGAACATTTTATAGAAGAAAATTCATTCTTTTATCATTAAAAAAATATATATGATTTATGATACTTAGACATTGGCTTTATAGGAGGCTGCATTTTTTTGGTTTGTAGTTAACCACAAAGCTTCAGAATGGGCTATCTGTGCTCTGCCCACCACGGGTTTCTAGCTGGAGGCTACAGGTTCCTCTGCTTATCACTATTCCAAGGAAGTATATTCCACGTTACTCTAATAAAAAACTATCAACACGCAAGCTATCCACTTAATGGGGTTTCCTGCATAAAACAATCCAACAAGATTGACATATGGAAATGAATTCCCATTAGTTTACCAGCTATGTATATGAACAGAACAACACAAATAAAAAGATGTAAACATTGAACTTTAAACAACATATCATGAAATTAGAAGTATTGATGTGAGCAGACATAAGCATCCCCTAAATTTCAAATCTCTCCTCCTCTTCCCACAGATATAGAAATGAAGAAAGAGCACATCTATCTGTATTAATATAATATCGAAAGTGTGATGATTTGTTTTGTTTTTGAATTTCACGCAAGGCTACACGAGGGCTATCTGCACTAGCCGCCCCTAATTTAAGACTAGAGGGTTACTCTTTTACCAACGAATAGCGGGATTCACCATCACATTATAACGCCTCCACGGTTGAAAGGGCGAGCATGTTTGGTGGGACACGGGGATTCGAACTCGCGATCCTCAGATTGAGAGTCGAGTGCCTTAACCACCTGGCCATGCCGGACAAGTGTGAAGTGTTAAATGGGAAAGGAAAAACAATGGATGAGAATAAGCATTTCTCCCAGAATTTGGTATTACAGCTTCCCAGATGGATAAATATTTAATAGTATTCCGGAATTATTCTTCAAAAAACAAATTAATGAAAATTAATCGAATTCCAAAATGCGAGAAAAATATGCCTGTTACATTATTATTATACGCAGCAGGAATTTGTATTTCCTATGTACTAATTACCTGTATCTAAAGGTATTTTTCTCTCCTAGTTTTAAAACGAATGCGCAACAAAAAAATGTTTCTTTAAAAAAGAGAGTACAGTTATAGGTTTTATTTATTATTCCTAAATTAAAATCAAAGCACAGATATATAACGAAGTTGGATATTGGATAAAATCCAATGATGTTTTTTTTTTAAAATGTGATGTGAAAATTATACTTTTCTTTAGCTATTTGAAAAATTTGCTAATAAGTAGAACTCACGTTTCTGTAATTTACTTGTGGGTACATTGTGTTTCTGCATATTAAATTTAGAAAGAAAAACGAAGTTTTCCCGCACAGGAAAATGTAAGCACTTTATTAGTCATTTAGCTGACTAGTTTTGGCAACACAAATTTCGTTTTTTACTTTTACAAGTTTTCAAAATGCGTCTTTCTAATGACATTTAGCTAGAACTGAGTAGGCTAAGTACAATCTTGGCCAAATGTTTGCATATTTTGTAACAACTAAGATAATTATTAAGATGGAATACAAATACACTTAGCACTGTCAAACTAAGAAATGCATGCTATATAAAACATCTACATATGTAATTTGTATAATGAAACAGGTTCTATAGACATCACGAACGATTTATTAGAACATCGGACAATTATATCAGACACCTGTAGAAATATGTGAATTTAGTATTTCACTTGTCACAACAAACCTTACCAAAACATATATAGTGACAAAATATAACACCAAGTTATTATATCAGTTCATGTTAAACATTCAGTAGTTGGTTGTTCCTCCTCGTTTTCTAATAACTTTCAAAAAGCGATGTGGCATGCTGTCGATGAGGTTATTGATGTAATCCACCGTGATTTCTTTCCAACTTGTCACTAGAAGGCGCTGCAACTCAACTCCAGTAGCTGGTTCAGGTTCGTGGTTAGCAGTTTTCCGGCTCAGTTCTGCCTAACAGTTCTCAATTCGATTGCAATCTGGAGATTTGCTGGCCATGGCAATCTTGTAACGTTCTCCTAGTCGTGAACTCCTGTACATTACATGCACTGTGGGAAGTGGCATTGTCATCCTGGAAAACAAAGTCATTGCCAAACCTTGCCGTAGCATATCGCAGAAATATCGTCTCTATGTGATGTCTGTAGGAGGTGCTATTGACGTTTCTCTGGAAGATATGAAGAGTAGTTTCCACCACGATGAATAGCTTCCCAAACATGTACTGCGCCACCTCCTTTATGTTCCCTGTGGGAAACATAGTCTTCCCTCGTCTGTTATCCAGCCAAATAACGAACACGAATCCTATCATCAGTTTTAAACAGTTGGAAACAGGATTCATCTGAAAAGATGACAAGTCGCCTAAGTTAGCATGTTGTCTTGCCCAAGTAATATGGTGACGGCAATGAATTGTAATTACTATCGATTTACAGATAACTCTTCTTGCATTGTGTAGCTTTGTGCATAACAGCAGACAAACTCTGAAATTCATAATTCTACAAAATACTTTAAAAATATATTTTGTACACTTTTATATTAGTATATATTCTGTAGCTTCCTAGATTTACTGTCCTGTTAAGTAAAATTTGGAGTAACCATTTTATCAAAATATTTCAAAATGCACTTCACATGGAAAATATATTTTCGTACCCCACTTTTTCAGCTTACTTATCTGATCATAGCATAATAGGACTGTTTACTAGTCATTACAATCCCAGTAATTGTATAGCATAATAGGACAGTTTACTGGTCATTACAATCCCAGTAATTGTATAGCATAATAGGACAGTTTACTAGTCATTACAATCCCAGTAATTGTATAGCATAATAGGACAGTTTACTAGTCATTACAATCCCAGTAGTTGTATAGCATAATAGGACAGTTTACTAGTCATTACAATCCCAGTAATTGTATAGCATAATAGGACGGTTTACTAGTCATTACAATCCCAGTAGTTGTATAGCATAATAGGACAGTTTACTAGTCATTACAATCCCAGTAATTGTATAGCATAATAGGACAGTTTACTAGTCATTACAATCCCAGTAATTGTATAGCATAATTCCCTTTAAACACATTAAAATATCAAGTACTTCCAAGATAATTTTAATATACCTCCTCTTGTAAAAAAATTATTTAGATTTTTCAGTATTAATACATAATTTGATTATTTTACAAAATTTTCTAATATACATGGCATATTTTGTAATTTTTTAGGTGTTTCACTACCCAATATTGTATTGTCTGCACACACAGGAAAGTTGAAATATATCCAATAATATTATTGATGAATGTTCATAAATAGTTTTTCTGGATTTGTATAATATAAATTGTAAGTAAGAAAGGACAAATCATGCATTCTTGCCTTGAATCATATTTAAAAAAAACCCTTCCAGTCCTGTGTATATTGATGGGGTCAAAGTGTGCATGCTTCAGCCTTTTATAGAGTGCTATTCAACATGCTATATATATTTGATGTCAGAGTTATCAACTATTCATTTACCCTACATTTCTGATTTAGTGACAATGGAGAGTAAATACCAGATACAGTTTACAGGGGTATAAAAAATTGTAGATATGCATTTAGGAGGTTCTATATGTTATGCAAATGCAATATGCAAACTATACGATGGACAATAGTATCTATTCTTCATATGAACATCACCTTGCATTCCAACTTCTCAGAGTCTGGGTCAGACTGACACCATAAGTTCACAGACATGAGTACAAATACTTTTGCAACACATCTGATTTTTTGTGTACAACAGACTTGTACTTTTTACTACCAGCTGGCCTCATTTCTTTATAGATACATATAGTAAACTTGGAATTAATCTTCTCCACTCTATCGACTCCATTCATGTTCGGTTTTATCCTTCTTGAGTTCTTATGATTTGATTTGATTTTACAGTACTATTGCATCAAATACTTTTCCTTTTATACTGTTTCCAGTAAGTTTATCTATAATATTGAATGAAGAACAGTGTGCTAAACTCAGTAAACTTGTAGTGTAATTTCCATTTCATCTTAGGTAGGTAATTTTCTGCAAAACAATATAAAGTGAAAACATGATCAATTTTATCCAGTCTGCTTTTATATAGTTTTCCATTTAATCATGCTTAGTTATTTAAACTTGACTCTATCATCTTTATAAAAGAAATTTCCATCAATTAAAAAAAGATATGTTCCTCTGTAGTTATTGAGATGGTTCACTTCATCTATTGTTTGATTAACCAATATATCATTGTACTTCACTCCATTGTTCAGGAAATTCACCTCTCTTCCCAGTCAAACTTAACGTTTTATACAGCTCTGGACTTATAGTATCAATATTTAATTGAAAATGTTTTTTTTTTGGTTATACCATCAATACCAGGTGCCTTTCTGTTGAGTAAACATTTTATAACACTTTGAACTTCTTCTGTGGCAAATAGGCTATTTAAAAGCTTATGAATTTCCAGAAAGGTCTGTATACTATCTATACAACCACTCCACCTAACTTCTCTGTTTTCATTTGTAAACATACATTCACCTCTACTGTCTCGTGGAAAGTCATTAAGATTAACTCATTATTCTTACACATCTCAATTCATGAAGCATCAAAACCATTTACTGTCTTATCCTAAAAGTTGTTATCTCTGTCTTATTTGTAATATCAGCTATGTATATTTTCGTAATACCTACTAACTTAAAAAAAACTGCATTTCCTCCATTTCTGTAACTTCTTTGTTATCTGTTCTTGCCGTGAAATCTCCCATAATTATATTTTCCAAATTTTTATATTCTATTTCTAATTCAATAAGTTTTACATTTAATATCTCAATTCCATGTTTACTTTCATAGCAGTCATCTGTTTTAAAGCAAGTGATGTAATATAACAAAACTGTGGTATAAAGTCCTTGTTTAGAGAGATGTTCAGTTGTAAGTATAACTCCAAATTGAAAGGTTTTAAACATTTGTTTATAATATCTCTGGCTAAATGTTTCTTTACATATACAATTATACCATCTGTGTTACTAAACAGCAGGTACTGTATACCTTTCATATTTCTTTATCAAATACTTTCTAACATTATGTTTCATATAGTGCAATCATATTTTATTTGTTAAATAAATCCAATACCTTACTGTTCCGGTGTCTATTCAGTTCAAGAGAGAAAGTTTGTGTATGAAACCTTTTGGCCATGGCCAGTTTCGTATTTTTTATTCCAATCAACTTATAATCATTTTATAAGACTTATATAATTATTTGGAACTATATATATAGCTCATGAGTTTCACTCCCAGTATTTCTTATAATAGTTTAAAAAAGTCAAATTTCCTTCTTTTCTAAACTCCATTTCATCTCCAAACATTATCCTTCGTAACTGTAGTCTTCATAAACCCCACTTCCAGTCTTTGATCCTTTTTATTTATTTATTTTTAATGACATTGATGACTTTTTGCCTATCACTGTATCTTAAGAACTTAACAGTGATTTGTTAATCTCTGCTTTTCTCTTCCCAATGCTATATGTTCTTTCAGTTTCCTCTTTGTTAGCATCTTCCATTTCACTAACTAGTGTTATTTTGATCCTTTTTACACAACTAATTTCTTTTCTTTGTTCTCATTTTCTATGAAAGTGAAATTATTTCTTATATTTTAGTTCTTAATTTGAGTAACCTATTCTTAAGATATATGTTTTCTTTCTGGGCAACATTCATTTTATTTTTCATATTTTGATATTTTTGTTTTTAATTTCTTTTGAAACACTTCCTATTCTTTTTTTATTATTATTATTTCACTTTCTAACCCTTCTTTTATTCCATATTTATTACCAGTAATAATCCTAATTCTTATTATAGAGAACAACTTTCCTTCTTTGGGTTTTTTCACTTCAGTGTCATCTTGTTTTTAAAACACACCATTTTTATAGATAGATTACAGTTCTCATTGGCTTTAGCCACACTTAGAAAGTTCTGACATATCTAAGTAAACATTCCAGTTCTTCTATCTCTTTACAACACTTACATTTGTCTCATAGATTAATATGTGCTCACTCTGTTTCAATGTCTTTCACTGTACATCTCTACATTTCTCAGTAGTAAAATATACTTGATCCTTTACCACCAGGCTGTTAAGATTCTTTTAAAGATCTCCAGATGATTCTCACTAGTCACATGAATCTCCTATCACAAAACTATCTTAATTATTACTATGCTAGCAAAATTTTTGTCCATGTTTTGACTATTTGGATACTCCCATAAGAATCAGTGATATTAATTTAACATTTCAAGGACTAAGCTGAAAGGTAAAGTAAATAATATTCATAGTTCCAGTCTATTATGATTAAGAATTTTAACTTTTATGATGTATTTGTAAAGCCCTTAGAATTAATCATAATTTTAAAACAGTGTTACTTTTTCTATATAATGTGTGGTAAATTGTTTATGAAATTGTGTGTGTTTTACCATGTGCATTTTTTGCAGATTAGAAAAACAAATTCCTAAAACTATGTATTAAAGTTAATAATGGCTGGAGACGGCTTAAATGGGTAATGAAGAAAAACTTTAATATAAGTTTAACATGACAGCAAATGTACAACGGTTCCACCAAGATTTGGGCCAATAATTTATACAAAAACTTGTTCAAACATTGCAAATTTTCT
>NW_013665729.1:695739-732323 GCF_000517525.1 Limulus polyphemus | reverse complement strand
TTAATTAATACTACCTCTATAAATAAAATTATTATAAAAATTACCACTGTTTTTCTAGATATCCTGGAATGAATGTGTTCATGCCATACCTGTCGTATTGTGTTGCAAGACTTCTTTCTCTATCTGTGTTTTGACGAACAAATGCCCAAAACAACTTATACAGACCAGAATAACAACTGTTAGATATTTGTATGGTCATACACTACCTTCTCTGTTACTATTCGGGCATTTACTCATTAAATACTCCATGCATGTAGACAATAACATCAATATAGAACAGTATGCAAACATTTTGGCCAAGACTGTAAATACATCAGCAATAAAGCATGGACGCGTCAAATCTGTTTAGGTTTCGGAAGAATTAAGTTACAGTTTTGAAGATCTAACTCTCACTCATGACATACAAAACAGTTGGTCATCATGCCGTAACTTGAAACACTTGGGAGTTTATTACATCAATTCACAAATGTAACGCATTTCTACATTTTGAAAAACCTGTTCTGTCGTTTGATAATTTAATTTAATTTTCGTATAAAATAGTATTGAATATACAAATCAAAAATATAAAAGATCCTGACCTTGAGTTTTTAACAGTGAGTAGTAGGTTTTATAGTACTGTTGAAAATGTAATTATTTTTTACCTATTTGATGAGCTTTTTATGTTCCAATTCATAAACATTAATCAGCTTATTAATAACAAAAATCTGGTTAGCTAAACAAGAAAATAGTTGTTATTTTCGCTTATTCTTAGTCATGTTAGTTACCATGTTTACATCTTAATTCTTTTAGACAAACTTCTATCAATTAAATCAAAAATATGATTCTTAAAGATGACTGATATATATATTGTATCACAGGATATTATTCTTGTAGGAAAAGATTAATAAACTTTATCATGTTTCAGAAACTTTGTCTAAACATCGGTCTTTATTTTATCCCTTAGTATTACATTGTTTTTTTGCACTTTGGTCCTTTTAGAAATAGCTGAGAATATTCAAACAAGTACATTGCATTTTATAATATTAGAGAGTAATTGTCCTTAGGCTAGTTTTTATTTTAGAAATAAAACTATGATTCAATCGTATGCTGTTACATGAAAAACTGGAAACATTTAAAACATTCCTGTGCATACTTTAATTAAGAGAATCCTTGACTGTTATTTAGGAACCACATTGACGTCAGAAACTATGCCTGATATACATATATATTTTATAGATATAACATTTTATTTTGAATTAAATGACAATAAACTTATAATTAAAAGACGCATTGTGCAATGCCATTTTAGTGCACAAAAATTATATATATATATACACATATAAACAATACAATTAAGAGCTGTTTCATGACATGTTTAAAGGCACAAATATATTTTTTCTAGTTCTTCGACCAAGTAAACAACAAAACAAAAAGAAATTACATTTTGTTTTAGTGGCATCATTTGTTCACTGAATACGTTAGTAAGTCAAGTCTACTGACATTAAATTGTTAGTTACAACTCGTATAACAGCATTACGCTCAAATTCTAAATGTTCAAAGCTTGAGTAACTGAAAGAAACAGAATTGCGGGACAAACTGATCAATCATCAGATTACGTCACAAAGGATGCTACGACATTCCTTAATCAGTACATTTCAAATTAGAAACCTGTATTTACGTGGTCAGTTTCTTTGTTCAAGATAGTCCATTGCAGTCCTGGCAGTACAACATTGGATGTTATACCATACTAAAACAAAATCTGACTCGACTACGTCACGAAACGTCGTAAAACTCGGTCCAATGCCATCTCAATATATCGTCGAACAGTAAATCTGTCCCTTGGAAATAGAGAATTCTGAAAGCCCATTCTTCACACCGTAACTGAAACATTAGCGAAATAGCCATGCTTAACAATATTGCACTGAGCATAACGTTCAAGACTCTCCAGACACGAACTTATTGATCATTGGGAGGGACATGAAGCATGAAGCATTGACACACCTGTGAGCAGAACAGACACGTGATTCTATGCGGTCAGTCCTGGTGATCTTTTTAAAAGTCTCAATTGCCAAGTGTGGGATTAAAGGAGGGTATAAAGACTGATTCTCGCGATTTGGTTACTGATGATCAATGTAACTGCAGTCCTGAAGTCCACACTGATTTAATGGGAAGTTGGCTGACAATTCTTAAACAGCCATGTCATACAAATAGCAGTTATTATATAGTGTAGTTGACCTAGTCAGTGTTTAGGCTATCTAGCTTACAGACCATTTGGGTTATAGCGTTTGCACAACTTTCTTAGTATAAAACTAGATCTAACAAAATAGTTTGCCTGCATTTATCCGATTTCCAACATCTTATCAGTTCTGAGAAGCTGCACTCCCAATAAAAGCCTCCGCCAGTTTGGTTGAATGAAAGCTGACAGAATTTATATGCGCATTAATGAATAAAATCCTGTTTAACAAGAACTAATTAACCTTAGTTTGAAATATTAAAGGCGGAGTTTCTTAGAAACTACGAATACGTACGTAAATTTGCATATTTGTAAATAAAAGACCACGATTGATTTGGCTTGGTTGTTATTAAGCACAAAGCTACACAATGGGCTATATGTGCTCTGTCCACCATGGTTATAAAAACATAAATTTAGCGTCGTAAGCCTGTAGACTTACCGCTGAGCCACTTGGGGACAAAGACCACGTGTCATTCTTTGAAAACTTCACTTCATTTCTTATTTACAATATGTTTCAAAATTTAAAAGATGACCAAAACGTCGCTTATGTATAAACAGCACCTATGGTTTACACACCATTCCACCACCAACAAACGCAAAAGTAGAATGGCCGGAAATATTTACAACGGGCAAAATAAGAAATACTGTCTTTTCAGAAGGGATGTATAGTGAAACATCTATGCCTTCTCACAATAGGTCACGTGAAATATATACACGACTAAGGCCATATTGGTTTTTGTTATCGCATTCACGTGTAATTTTCTACACCATATTAATATTTTAACTATGTTTTTTGAAGCAGTGTATTTTCTTAGTGTTGATGTTTGTAATAAAGTGTTATCTGCCCAGAAATGAATGTTTCAAAATTCTGAGAAACGACGAGTGATGTACGCATACAATTATATTATTTGGTAAAGATGAAATATATTATAAGGGGAACTATTTTAACATGTCTAGTGACCAGTCGATTAGGAATTAATAACAGTAGCAGACAAACTACATGTTAGAGGAAAACCAATAGTAAATAACAATGAGTTGTGTTACGTATTACAATTTCAAATAGCCTGAAATTGAGTTAACTGATAATTTAAATTTATTTGTTAAATTGTACTTTGGATTTAGCAGTTAAGTAAAAGCTGACATATCTCCAATTTATGATATTTGACAACAAGATTGATACACGCAGTTTCTTTTTTTTAATACAAATACGTTTTAATATACACACAACAATACAATTTACAATAACAGTTACTACAAATAGTTATTACAAACAATGATTTATTCACAAAAGTTTCACAAACTTACAAGCAATATAAAGTCTTCTTTCTAGTCTGGAACTTCTTTGATATCTTATCGAGAGTACACGATGAGCGAGTTAATTACGAGTTGATGTAGGTACAATTTGCTTAACGGGGAGCTATCTAGCTTTTTCCTTCGTTATTCACCAGCCACACACACGCCGTGTTTTCTACGGTGAAGTTATATAATGTTTTCATAAAAATACTAATGTCCGATGAGAATCCACTGAAGTTAAGTGGTTTGTAATGTTAGAACTTTGTAAATGCTCCTAGTCAAATGTCTGAAGTTTTCCGATTAATAAACGTTATAACAATCACAGTTATAGCTTCTGAAGTTTATAGCAAACTGACTATAGCAAACTAAAAATAGATACTCCTTTTTGGTATGTCGAGTTGGTTATACTTATAGGCGTGTGGAGAGCTTCTAGAAAATTCAGATTACGTAACAATACAAAGCTACCTTAAGCGTTTACGTACATACATATATTGTTGATTCTTATACTCGAGAATCGTCTACAACTTTAGAGAATAGGCGGGAGTTTCGCTATACATATTTAACTCTATAAGTTATGTACACTTGTAAATATAAATTTCATTCAAACAAACATCGATATTAAAATAAATATATAATAATAAATCCGTCATAGTTGTGATTAGATCCCAGGTTAAAAACAGAAAGTATGTGGATTATGTTTACTATTTTAGGTACTTTGCGCCTTCAGAAGATAAGATCTAGGTCCATTCTGTTTCATGTTTCGTTGATTTTCAAAATAAGTTTTAGTATATATTTCGACAAGTATTTCCCTTTTGTACCAATAATGTACTATTTGTAGTAAGAATAACTTTAACACAGACCCAGTAAATCATCTTTTTTACATAGATGAAGTAAAAATATTAATATTAAATCTAATGACTTAAACTAAGACTAATGTCTAAAACAAGATTACTAATTTCTGGATATTTCTTATGCCTTTATATTTTAAGTCTTCAGGATTAAATTTGCTAAAGTAAAGGCGAATCCCCATGATCTGAATTCCAAATAACCTGTTTTGAGGCATTCATTAAAAAAAGTATTATGTTAATAGATTTTAGCTACTAATGTCATATAGGTCAAACTATTTACAAAAACTCTTCATTAAATAAATTTCTTAGCTTAGATACAAAAGACTTGTTGCATAGTGAACAATCTAACTACTATCTACACTTTTAGCATTCATGAAAGCTAAAACTATCTTTTATCTTTGCCTTAGCAACAAAAAGGTTTTATCGAATAAACCACTGGAAAATAATTATATATATATATATTTGAAATGGATAATTTATCCAATGAATCTAGAATTATATTAACCTATTTAATGTTTAAATAAACGCCAACGGAAAGGCTTAAGTTGTGAATTGGGTAAATTATCATCCAGATAGAATTTAAATACAGAGTTTGATATGAAACTTCACTGTATAATTACGTAAACGACAGAAATAAGTAAAGATTACCAAGCTTTCATCATAGGAAATTATCATTAAAACAATTAGCTGTACTTGAAGAGATATTGATGATCACCCAACTCTCATTTAAACACTTATTTCATTTTAGTCAGCACCCTGCCTGGTATAATAATACCTGATGGTCTTCTGGATCAGGCTATTGTCTAACGACCAGAACATTTCGAATAAAGCAGATTATTTATAATTAATTAAAGACGATTAAGTAATGTTTTTTTCATTGGGCATTTGAATGGTTTTTCATCTGGTACGACAAAGATTAGTGTATCACTATTTCTTTTAAGCTTTTAGGTTAAACTTTTAGTGACTCACCATCACGATACAATAATTTTTCTATTAGGACTTTTTTGCATTAATTTCTTCACAAACAATACCATATTAATATACATTTTTGTTAAAATCTTATCTTTTCGTTCGTTCTTTTGTAGTTAAACACAAAGCTACTCAATGGGCTATCTGTGATGCGCCCACCACGGGTACCAAAACCCAGGTCTTAGCTTTATAAACCTTCAAACGTACTGCTGAGCCACTGGGAGGCTTCTATCTGTTTATAAATATAGCTAAAAAATACCATCATTTCATTTAATAAACCAAAGTAGCCGAATACGTTTTTCAAACATATCTACCTGGCAAACTGAATCAGAAACAAATTAAAATGTTGCAATTATAGTTTTTTTTTCACCTGCTTAACTTTTCGTTATATCATTAAAGTTCATCAAGGTCTGACATAAATCATTTAGAGAAAACTCTCTTCTGAGAAGATTGAACTATACAAACCTGTCACCAGTAACATAGGAGCTTTCATGCACAAAACCTGCCTTCTCATTGTCAAACGAAGTATAAGGTAAATACAAGTTCTATCTCCTTAATTTACTCGTGACTCATATATATTAAATGAACGGCCTAAAATTAGCTAGTCTTATCACTTACTATAAACAACTAGCTAACAGAAAACCTATGTATGCTTTGCCAGTGGATATATATTTCCTGCAGCCTAGAAAATATTTTTGTTACATTAATATTTCAAAAACACATCTTCAGCTCTCCAGTCATTTAAGACATATTGTATAAGCTCGAACAACTTCTGAATAGTCAAAGAACATAGTCTAATATATAATTTACTGCAGTAGTACTAAGGCCCATAAGGTTTCGGTATTCAATCATTGCCATTTACCACCGAGACGAAACATTATCAAAATATACGTTGTTGACGTATGGAAACTATCTAAGCTGTAACACGATTTATTAAGCATCAAATACAAGGAATATAAGATATGAAAAGGACAGTATTTTATTAATTTATGTATTTATTTTACCAATAATAAAGTCCGGATTATGTAATTCACAACATTACGTGGATATATATATATTTCATTTATTCAGCTCTCCTATTTTTTAATAAGATTATTTCAGATTTAATACTTTTAGATTTCTATATATATTATTACTGTAGGTACAGTTACGCTGAAAGTGTTTGTTTGTTATGGATTTCGCGCAAAGCTACACGAGGGCTATCTGCGCTATCTGTCCCTAATTTAGCAGTGTAAGAAGAGAGGGAAGGCACTAGTCATCACCACCCATCGCCAACTCTTGGGCTACTCTTTTACCAACGAATAGTGGGATTGACCGTTACATTATAACGCCGCCACGGCTGAAAGTACGAGCATGTTTGATGGGACGGAGATTCGAACCCGCGACCTGCAAATTGCGAATCGAGCATCCTAACCACCTGGCCATGCCAGGCCCGCTTAAAGTGACAACTTTAGGCCTAGCAGTGCAGATTTATAGTTCTACACTTTATATTATTAACTTTCTTGAGCAATGGTTACTTTAACGACTAGAGTTATTAAACAAATGGTTAATTTTTAAACGTTAAATGTATAACGGAGATATTATGATAACATTTAATGTATAACATATAATATTTAATATAACAGTTAACGTATGATATAATATTCATATTAAAGATATTAGAAGTTTGGTTTGGTAAATTTCTCTTGCATGTAAATAAGTGGAAGAACGGATGGTATTTAAATCAAATTGAACTGGGCATCATTACAAGAAGAACTTTGAGGAGAGTATTGGAGGGAGGAAAGCTTGTGCCATGGCTGGTGCCATACTCATCACGCGTATAATAGTAGTAGGAGTAATATTACTAATATCATCTTAATTACGCTGGGTACTTGATGATAGAAAAAAGAAGAACGATGCACAATGATAAATAATAATAAAGTAAAACTTAAAAGTGGCTGCTGGTGGTTTCGATATTAGAGAGGGCTACTTGGACTGCGCAGTAACAAAATCGGTGACCAAAAGTTAGTATTTGAATAAGTATTCTAGTAGCATTTCTTTACAATACATAGAACAAAACAATTTCAGGTCAATGGGGTCAAAACAAACCAAATTGTGGACGTTTACATTTAGTAAGTAGAGGGCGCTGTTGTGTAATTGTTTTGTGTTTATGCACAAAGTTACACAGTATTTTATCTACGAAAAGTGGGTATCGAACACGATTTCTAGCGTGTAAACCCTCAAGCTTATCGCTAAGCCACTGGAGCGCAACTGTTGTATATGCAAAATATATTTGCATTTAGAAATAAGATTATTATAAAACGCCATTTTAACCACTCTAACTATAAAATAATTTATTGTAGATTACGATCTTCTTTGATCATTTGACTTTTTAAAACATTGTTTCTAAAAATTAAAGGAATATATTATTGAAAAAGTAAAAATAAAAGGCCAACAATTTCAGGATTTCTATATTATTTATTATAATGCCAAAACCATAGTTTTGAGGATTCGAACAATTTTTTTTAAACAGAAAATCAATTTCTTTTAGAGATTCATGATGTATATCAAAACATCTAAACAAGTTGAGGAAGGGTTGAAACCCGGAGGTCAAATATCAAGAAACCCTTGACAACACAATAAGGCAAAACAATATAGTACTATGAATATAAGAGGTTAATTCTGACTATCTAAGATGTGTTTCCATGAATATGATCATGTTTTATTATTTTACTCCTATTACTTGTTCTACATAGGTTGACTACGTTATTTTTAAACGAATTTGGAGTCTCACTGTGTTGTTACAGTCCATTTTACCACATTCGATCATGCTCTATATGACGGTCGTGCACCTTAACAATACCACTGCAACGTGCTTTCAATTGCAAAAAGCTCCATCATAAGGCTGTCATGTTCAAAGTATACTACTTCTCCCTGCGGGCTATCCATAATCCATCTCGCTTATGAGGACCCATCTCATCAGTCCTATTGCACAGTAATTCATTGCGTTGTTTTGGTGTTATTTTACGGCAAAGCCGCAGTGGGCTGTATTTTGTGTCGAACCTTGGCTCTTAGCATTGTAAGTACATAAACGTACCGCTGTCCCACCAGGAGACTAGGCATTGCGTCCGACGAATTTATTGGTATGTTTTCATATGAAATACTTATTTCATTCTCCAGCTGCTTAATGTATGCGACTATTGAATGGATAAGTCATGGAAGCAGCTTGTGTAAATGTGACTTGTGTCGCTTTTATAGACTGTGATCCTTCTTGATTATGCTGGGGCACGTGGATGACTTTTGCCACTAGCATTTGTGTTCGTGGACCTTCACTTGTTACAAACGCCGCATTTTGCTCATCACAGTTGAGGTATGACTTGTTGCAAGTCTCTCTCTGGATGGTTCTAGTATCCTAAGCCATATTCTTTTGTTTTCCAGTGCCAGAGTGCAAGGGATACCGCCGTCTTGAAAATCCTAAATCCTCAATCTGAACAAATCTTTATGCTCTGAGTATATGAATATTTTGTGTCGGATGTTGTCGTTGTTTGTAATTAAGCACAAAGCTACACAATGGGCTATCTGTGCTCTGCCAACCACGGGAAGGGGTTGTTACATACCTTCTCCAAAAAGATATATTTTCGGTGGTATTACAATACCCGTAAAGGAAAAGCCAAACAATGTAGTTTACATTCATGCTGTTCTATCACGACTTTATAACGGCAATGGTTGTCACGTGACTTGCTAATATGCATATTAAAAGTGTTTTAATAATATATATTCATCTCTTTGTACACATAAATTTGATTTCATCTGGGGATACTTTTGAGGTCATAGATGCCACTATGAATGCCCACTTTAATTTGGCGTGTTTCTTGGTCATAGAGCTCCTTATCGAAAATAGTGGCTTATTCTTAACGTGTTCTTCAGAGTTTTATAAGTAATAATGCCTGTTACAAGCGCTACGTGTACAGTGTTTATATAAATAGTGGTGTCCGATTATCGAGGGTCCGACGTGGCCTAGTGATTAGTATGCCAAGCTGTGAGCCTGAAGGTACAAGTTTCGAATACTACGCTGCTCAACGCACTTAACAGTACGTGTCAGCTGTGGATGGATGCGTGATAAGTGCGACAGTCAATTTCTTTATTTGACTTCATGCCGAAAAAGCCCTTGTGGCGGCGGTTGTTGCTGACTAACAGCCTTCCTCCCTACTCAGAAATTCAAAATTAGGGACGGCTAAATGTGCCTGATCTGAACGTTTAGTTTATGTGCGTATAAGGTGATTTCCTTGCTGAAAATACGAAAAGTGACTTAACGTTCTCTTATCATTTTACTCAGGTTTGTTTCTTTGTTGCACCAAGCTACACAATGGGCTATCTTTGTGCTCTTTCTACAGCAAATACGTTTTGGTGATGAATATATTATTTATTCCAATTTAACTGTTTACTATTTATAGAGGACATTTCACAGAAAAAAAAAGAGGAATGTGTTTTGTAGCGCACACTTATTGAAAATTAACAATCACATTTTCTGCAGTGTTCCATAGTTTACATAATCTGTAACAACTAAATATTTCATAACTTATGGTTGCTTTATTAAAATTTTGCGAATTAGCTAAATTTGTATATATATATGTACTTTCTCTCTAACCGACTTTATTAAAACTGTTTTTTTATCTTCAAGAGCTCTCGAGCTAAGCTAGGCTCTGAGCCTAAGTGCTCAGACGTTCCATGTGTCACTTTAGGAAGTCGGAAAGAGTAAATGAGGCATGAGGAAGGCTCTCCATTGCCCCTTGTCTGGAGGGCTGCAAACCGTGAAATTCCCTTAGAGCCTTATCGAAAGGAACATGATACTGACATTTAGTAAGACGTATATCAAATAGAGACAAACCTGGCAGGCATTCTGCTCTTTTCTTTACTCTGGAATATTTGGGATACAGGTTCGGGGAAAATTATAAATTACGAGTGACAAAACCATCGGGAAAGCGAGGGCCGTTGATATATGCGTTAGACAGGAACAAGAGTGTAATATTGGATTATGTATATAACGTAAGATAGAAATCTGTACGTGGAATGTTCGCTTTAAGAGACCTAAAACGATTGTACTGTAGCTAAGCATGTCAAGGTTAATGTGCTGAGGAACGACGATTGATAACATGAATGAGAGCCATTTAACATAATACTGTGTCTTAGAACGGAGATGCCATTACATTCCAAGGTTAACGATAAACTATTCAGCTTACTATATATATATATATGTCACATTGAAGCCAGTGAAAGCAACAAACTAAGTGCGTGAAACGTCACGAATTACCGAACAAAGAGAGTTGTGAGAAATTAGGCAAAAACATGATTTTTATTTAAATAAATTAAAAACACGCACTTTTTACGTGGACGGTATTTGTAATTATTGTATACTTTATTTGAAGTTTTTAGAAATTAAAAAATACATATATATATGAAATTAGGATACTTCAAGTAAAGGTAATGACAAACAGTTTGAAGGTAAGTTCTAAAAATACAAAGAGTCACAAGCTGTATGAACCTTCAAGTATATATCCAGTGTATAAGAGTACATCTTCAGCCATAGATCATATTTTATGTTCGGAATCATCGCGTAAACTAAATATTAGAACGAGGTAGGAATAATATGTGTCAATAGAACTTTTCCGCGGTAAGTCTGAGAGCTAATACAGGAATATCAATCTGTATGAAAATGCTGTAATGTTTATATTAATCAAAGGTATCTTTGTTTTACATATCAAAATACAATACAATTAGTTAAGTTTCTACAAACGATGTAACCTATCAGCATGTTCTGATTTTTGATGTCTTAGATTGACATATCTCCCCCCCCCCTCCAGTGGCACAGCGGTATGTCTGCGGACTTACAACAATAGAAACCGGGTTTTGATACCCGTGGTGGGCAGAGCACAGATAGCCCATTGTGTAGCTTTTTGCTTAACTTCAAACAAAGAAACAAACAAGATTGACATAAAAACTTTTCTAAACTGAAATAAATATATCTTAATTGTTTTCAAACAGTTTTACCTGAATAAAAGTTACAAATGTATTGTTTCATTTGGTTACTGGACGTGATTTTAGATTAACCTAATGAGTACAATACTTGTCTTTAAAAGGTAGTGGTTAAAGTAGGAAATGTTTATTTACAAAGTAGTAAATTATTTGAGTGTCAATTAAGCAGCAAAGTTATACTGAACCTATTTTTTCAGCTGTTTAAATGACGTAGATGAGGAGATGACTAGGCTTGCTATAGCTGTACACAGTTCAGTCATTACTTTCCGTGTTCTTTTCCTAAGTTAAGGGAAGATGCCAAGCTGTATAGATAGTTAGGTTCGCTAATTTAAACTAGTGATTCCCAATTCAGATCTGTAAATTGGTGATTGGTGTTTGGGGTTTATTGGCACAAAGCAATGTGGCTATCTGTGCCCATATCAGGAAAGAGCAGCCATACTTGTGTGTTCCTACAGGTGTGGTGGTTAGATGAGCATGTACAAGGATGAGCAGGGTTTGGTATGAGTCTGTGAAAATACATATACACGAAATTTCAGTTTATCGTTCACTATCATATAAACCACCTCACAAGGCAGTGAAAATATATGCACCAATAAATCGAATATATGGAGAAGCTGAACGCTGAATCACTAATGGTGCCATAAAAATAGTACGATGATCGTTGTTACAGATATTGGTTAGAACATTGGCGTTTCAGGTATTGGTGAGAACACTGACGTTTCCGATATTGGTTAGAACACTGACGTTTCAGATGTTGGTTAGAACACTGGCGTTTCAGATATTGGTTAGAACACTGACGTTTCAGGTATTGGTTAGAACACTGACGTTTCAGGTATTGGTTAGAACACTGACGTTTCAGGTATTAGTGAGAACACTGACGTTTCAGGTATTGGTGAGAACACTGGCATTTTAGTTAGCTGTTTGTATAATTTATATACTAGATGAACTGCAACTCTGTGGTGAAACTATAAACTACCTACCCAAGTGCCCACATGAACAGCGGACTACCCAAGAACATATAAACAATACCTATACAACTCTTTACAATGCACAAGTGATGTTTTGTGACACTTTATAAGCTCAGAACTTGGATTACATCACCAGCTATTGATACTTTATTGAAACAGCTAGTTTTTCGTTTTTAGACTGTAAACTCTACAAGAGCAATATATATTCAATTTAGAGTATGTAAGGTTGATAACCATGCAGGCATGTTACCGAATGAAATGATTGTTAATTTTATGAAAGACGTGACTGAAACCAGCGTAGTATCTCGTGTTACTAAAATTCCACTGTTTAAACCTACAAAACATGGTTGCTGGTTAATCTGAGACCATTGTTTGAAGATCGTGCAGACATCCTGAGAGTAAGTTAGTAGATATAACATACAAAATTATTAATACCCACTGAATTTGCTGAATTATTCGTGCAAGTGAAATGCTTACTTTTGCCAAGTTCCAGTACTGCACGATAAAAACTTATCTGCTTGCAGTTGCAGTATTTGATAAGCGTTTAAATCACTATTTATATGGTAGATAATTTATGGTCAAAGTACATCATGCACAACTTAATTGGTCCATGACCTTTAAACAAATGGAAAGTATAACCACACAAAAACTCAAGAAGTATAAATTTATTGTAGAACATCAATGGGCTAACAGCTTGAAAATACTGTCTTACAATCAGATGAGGTATTGGCTCTTCTTAAAATATCCTGATCTGGGAACTGCCGTGAAAAATAAAATATCAATTATAACAACTTTAGCATAAAATTGTAGGAGTTTCTTGAAGAAAGAACATCAAATATGATGACATACCTATCTTAGGCATTGCTTCCTATACAGTAAGCTGAAGCATGACCTTCATAGGTTCGTGAACGTAGAGTAAAAACACTTAACCTCTGAAAGTTAAAATTAATGAATGTAAGGAATCTGATCTGTGACGCAGCTAGTAATACAATAACCTCTTCGATCGGTTTTTCTATACAGGTTGCATCACAAAAGAATCAGAGAGCATCAAGGAATGTCTAACATCCCCAGGCAATCTTTGATGTTTGACTTTCTAGCCGAATTCATTCCCATCTGTAGAGTAGTGGTGTAAACACTGCACTACCTATATGACTAACAGAAAGAATCATCCATTATATGTTTTCCATTTGAGACCTGTAAATATCTACTGACTACCCCCAAGACTATCAGTTGTGATTAAGTTTTTACAAAATGTTTTGAAGCTTATGCTCTGGCTGATATGTCACCTCAATAGTTTGTGAAAAATTGCCTGAAAAGTAGATAACTTGTTTCAGACTACCAGAAGAGATTTATATTTTTTTTTAAAAGCGAATTTTCGCAGTCAGTTACTGGATGAGAAGAAGATTCATAACTTCACTATACCACTCTAAGTCTGATAGTTATCTGAGCAGACTACACAAGTTGTGGCGCAAAAGATTTCTACATTTGTGAGCTCAACTACAAATGACTGGGATAATAACCTGCTATTTATGATTTTAATATATAAGGAATACATATCTTACTCTCCAGTTATCCAGAATTTGTTTTGTTCCCCTTATTATTCAGATTTGTTTTTAGGTTTTCTAAGTTCTTACTTAGGAACAAACTAAATCTGTTAGAGAGTGTGTACCAAATCCATCATGAGCTGTCAAAGAACTTATTTGATGTTTCATAAGATAGATGCATTGTATTTTGCTTTACCTTATGTAGTGGGGTATCTTTGTCACTGTCACATGGAATAGAGATACGTATGTATTCTAATGCCTGTCTTTTGATTGGTGAGCTCCAGAAATGGGGTTTATGCTCGCAGTTTTGATGGTTTGAGGGAAATTTGATCATATTTTTTGAGAATAGAACTGTAACAAGTCGTCCTTTGTTACCATTGTAGCAGTGCCTCTCTACATGTCACTTAATTGGGTGTCATCTGCTCCTCTCTAGCAGTTGGAATTTCTACGTTCTGCCAAATGTTAATTTCCTGCTTGTGCTATGTGTTGCGTAGCCCACAAGTGGCTTAGTAGTAAGTCTGAAGGCTTATAATGCTAAAAACCGGACTTCAATACCCATGGTTGGCACCTCACTGATAACACCTTGTGTACATTTGAGCTTAACAAAAAACAAATCCACGAAACACAAAGAGTCGTAACGAAAAGGTACCACCCCTGCCTATAGTATTTCACATGTGGACCCTGATGGAGAATTACATACAAGTCATAATGGTGACCATGCCTCTGGATGGCGAACTGAGGAGAGTTGGTACAGACTGTCTTCCCGCTGAAGCTAATCTGTGGCCAATTCCAGAGCAATTTTTCAGCAAGGCCCAATAACAGTGTCGGATGCCAATCTCTATGTTTCATTGTACATGTTTCTCCAAATTGTCTTAGCAAATCTACTACAAACAACTTTCCTTTGGTGGCTTTTTATGGGCATCTCCAATCTTGGGTGATCTACTCATGATCGGTTAATATTACCAGCAGTGCATGATAGACAAGGCCATGATTTTACTGTCTTGGTAGTTTGGAAATTTGTTTCACAAAATGTATGAGAGAGATATAATCTGGAGGAATTGAAGATACAAAAAATTACTTCTTCAACAAAAACTAAATCTTGATTAAAAGGAGAACAGTTGATTTTCCATTTGTAAAAGCTACAGTCAAGGAGGTAGAGTTTGAAAGTAAAATGCACTGTATTTAAACGTTAAGGGAAGTTAATTACATAATAAGCAGACATGATAGATAGATGATTAACACATAAATGAAACTTCACCAGCAAGTCTTCTTTATTCTTGCAAGAAACAGTGAATTGCTCATCTTAACAAATTTGATCACTCTCTCTTAAAAGCCAAAACTGCAATTACAAAATACATTCTCCCTGCATATGACCAGTCAGAAAACAAGCATTGGAATGTAGAAGTATCTGTGTTCCATGTAATATCTGCAAAATCATCTACCAAACATAAGGTTAAGAAGGACAAAAAACAACTATCCTATGAAAGAGCTGATAAGTTACTTGACGAGTTAGGATACAAGAAATAACACCAGAAGCTGAGTTTAAACATAATATCAACAGAATTTAGCTTGTTCCAGAATTAAAACTTAGGAAAGCTTACAACTTTTGTAGATAGTCAGCAGATTATATATATATGAGAGTAAAATATGAGGTATTTGTATGCTTCACGTTCTATTTTGTTTTGTTAACCACATATGGATAAAATAGATATTTTTTGACTTATGACACTGTGCTATTGTTGTCGTTTTTATAAAGGTATGGGAAGAACTTCTTCTGACCATATGGACCCATTTATTTTACTAGCTATTTTAGTTTGATGTTTGAGAGGGTGGTTAAAGTTTATCTTATTTGTTTCTTTTAATAAAATAACATCTTTTCCAAAAACAAACTGTAGCTTTTGTGGCTATAAGTACATTTTGGGATACATGATAATACTTGAAATATCTATTTGGGAAGCTTTTGTTCAATAGAAATGATTAGTCTCTATGTTTTTAACAAGAAAAGGCATATGGTATCTATGGGATTTATACTACCTCAAGAGTCCGCCATTTCTATGGGATACATGGTCATTTCCTCATTTTTATTCGTAGATCTCTAGCTGATGGGTTTGATGCTCTCATAATCCTTTACAATGATTTGGCCATTCCTAAAGGCTCTAGTTTGAATGTCACAATATTGATGTTTATATGAAACAACTTCCTCCATATTGATACTTTGGGATTTCCAGTAACTCATCACATACAAGGCTTATCAAGAATCAGCTCCTTACTATTCTTAACTGAATATGTGAGTGGACTACTGCATGGATATTCCCACCAATAAGGATTACATCCTGACCTGTAGCTCCCTCTAAGAGATGCTCTGATTCCTGTGATGGCTGAAACAGTTCTTGAAAGTAAGCTGATTTTTATTCAACACATAGAACATTTTAACGTTAACAAGATAAATAAATGTCCTAAAAAGATTCTCTCCTTGACATTCTGGGAAATAGGTAAGTGTTCTTTGCTACAGATTTGTCGATCTCTAATATGCTCAAAGTTGAATATTAGATCTCTGGTTTATGCTTTGTCCATGGATTCCGCTTTGATCCTCTTCTCCATATTCGACTTAAGCAAGCATCCTTACAGTATACTTACAGAGCTATAATCCTTGGCATTGAATTGCATTTTACATTTTACTATCATGACTAAATGGATCATGATTTTTTGCAAATTGCTGATATATTATTTCTATTTTTGGTAATCGTACCCAGGCTGTGTTGATCAAATCATGGCTGTGTTTTCTAAAATGTCTGGTTACTATTCTAACCTGTGATTTCTCTTTGAGTTATTGTAAACGTCAAATGTTTCTGATGGACATTTTGACTTCTTGTTCAATAACATTTTATGAATTTTTGCAATGCAATTTACATAAGTTTAAGAACTTCTAAAAAAATCTTAAGCATGGGTGGTGATTGTGAGATTTCATAAGACTCTTTGTAGGAGGGTTATATAGAGTTAATAATATAATTCAAGGTTAATACTATACCAAAAATCGGCCGCAAAACGTAGCATGATAATATAAACATATGACATAGTTGGTGTAAGCATCTTCGACTTATCCCTTGTTCAACTGGTTTTCGTTTTTAATGGCTAGTTTTTTTTTATCTGCGTTTAAAATATAATTGGAAAGACGAGATATTGCTATTTGGGTGCTCTTGCCACAGAATCTCTTTGAAGTTACATCCTTTACAGAATTCTGCAATGGGTATAATTCATCTTATCTGTTTATGGTTTACCGCGCGTATTTATATATATATATATATGTGTGTATATATAATTGTACGTCCTCCGCTATTTTCCCGATTTAAAAATATTACAGACACAATAGTTCAAAAGGTACTTTTAGCAAGTTCATTAGAAACATTTTCTAATTGAAAATATTGCCCAGTTACGATGTATCTGTGTGTGTACTAAACTAGCCTAGGTACCCGATAGGCTATTCAACTAGAATATCGATCAAAAAAGAATAATTCGTTTTGTAAATGTAATTAATCATAAGAAAACTACACTGTAAACCTATAAACAAATGAAATACTGTACAATCCAATGAGGCAATATACTTTTTAATAAAAACCTAATGTATTCAGTCAGTTTCTTTATCTCTGATAATAAAGAGCAGCATAGATCAATTAGACAAAGATTTCAAAAGTTTTACTTGATAATTACATTAAAGCTTGAAACACATATAAGCACTAATGATTAGCCCTGCAATTTTATTATTCATTTTCCTGGACTAGAGATATGTTTCATCTCTTTGTTCCTTTCTCCGTGTGGATGGCTGGATTTAACAGTGATGTTAATGTTTCTCTATTTACTGATTGTGTTAGGCTTCAACTAAATGTGCTGAAATAATTTAGGACAGCGACACTTGTTATTTCTTTGATAATTTCACCCGTTATCCAACTGAGATACAAGAGTGATTTTAATGTTTCTATATTGATTGTGTTATGCATCAATTAATTATGCTGAAATAATTTAGGACAGCGACACTTGTTATTTCTTTGATAATTTCACCCGTTATCCAACTGAGATACAAGAGTGATTTTAATGTTTCTATATTGATTGTGTTATGCTTCAATGAATTATGCTGAAATAATTTAGGATAGCGAAGCTTGTAATTGGGTAATATGCCCAGTTATCTAATTGAAATGCTGGTATAGCTCGATATAGCTAGTGAAAAGGTTCCGCTTAAATTTCACACTATGAAAAACAGAAGAAAATAATCTTAGGTAATTAAGTTTATTTCTGCAGTTTAGTTTATCAGTTCGATCATCTGCTTTCCTTAAAAAAAACATTTTTCAAACAAATTTTAATGAGCATTATTATGTCAGAACTATTTTAAAAGTCATAGCGTTAGCAACAACCTGTAACATGCAGTTAGTAAAATATATTTTTATATGATTGTTTACGTCGTTAAGAGCTGAAACCATTCACTGGTATCATGAATCCGAAATGCTCGACTATATCAATATTTTCGTTGATATGTGTAAAACATTTCTAAAAATGTCAGTTGTTATCAATATATAGGCTAATATAATGGCATCAAATGTTATAAAAATATCTATAACCATTTGTTGAATGATGATAAGTGTTTGAGCTGTGAATCATAGATAAACTTTTATCAAACACTGTTATTGAAACTTTTCTATATTTTGATGTATAGAAATCAGATATCAAGAGAACTGATTTGAACTTAATAGACAAAGAAATATATTGATCTGCCTAAGTTCTTTAAATACAATATGAAATCCACCATTTTGGTAGCTCTGTTCTCTCATTCAGGGTGAGAAAAATAACTTCAATTCTCTCTGGTTAAAATAAGTGATTAAACTGTTAATTTAAATAATGAATTTCTTAACTTAATTTTCCTATGATCTTTAATATGCTAAACATACTATTAATGTATCCAACACAACAAATCTGGCTTTAACCAATCTCTCTCAAATTACAACGCACATGGAGAGGATAGCTAGAAATATTAGATAAAGCAGTAGTTCATAACCCTGGGGTTCCGCAATGACTTCGTTTATAGATCATAAAGGCTATAACTAACCACGATAATGATCACATTGCTAGATCGTATAATGTGCTAACGTTGATAATTTTTTCTTTACAACGTATTATAGGCTATTAACCACGACAATAATCTTATTTCTGATTTTACTGGGTTTTGCTGTTAAAATGAAAATACAATATTAGATAATAAACATAAGCGGAATAAAACGATATTTTAAACATTTAATTCAAATACAATTGGAAATCCAATTTATTGTTTTACAGAAATACTTTTAGAGCAATTTCTTTTTTACCTTGTAGAAAAATTTCAATATTTTACACAATTTTTAACTTAATGTCACTTGTTTCCATGTCTTAAAAGTACAAGGGTCTAATTTATCTTCGTCTGAAGGCTAACCAACTTCGATTCTGCCCCCCCGCCCCCCAGTGGCACAGCGGTATGTCTGCGGACTTACAACGCTAGAATCCGGGTTCGATATCCGTGGTGGACAGAGCATAGATAGCCCATTGTGTAGCTTTGTGCTTAATTACAAACAATCAAAACTTCGATTTTATAGAATGAGATTTGAAGAGATGTTTAATAACATTATGTTAAAATGTAAAGAATTAGTAACAGAGGTTCACGGTTAAAGACAGACCACAAATATCTTACGTCATACAGAGTATAAAATATAGGTGGGCATTATTACTTCTGTATTGTTTTAAATTTTGAACTTGAGTTTTTATTGTTATTCGCTTTGCTAAGATTTAGATACATATTTTCCATTATTTACACGTTTCAAATAATATTTATTAATTTGTTTTTTCGTTTTTAGTTAAGCAGCACAAAGCTACACAAGCTGCTATCTGTGCTGTGTCCACCACGGGTATCGAAAAACAGCTTTAGCGTTATAAACCTCCAGATTTACCCCTGAGCCATTGATGGGCATAGTTATTAGGATAGGTTAGGTTTTTACAGAATCTTATTTTGTTTTTCTCATAGGTGTAACTTTCAAATGTTTAGTTTACGTAGCTTAAAAGTCCTTTATGTAACATTTACGTTTTCTTTTTTTTTAGCTACAACTGTTTTGCCTTTGATTATCAGTGACGAGTTTCTAATGATTCGTTTCAAATACTATATTATTCGAAAACAAGATCAGACTATTCACCGCAAAACATACCCGTCGGTTATTGAATTTATAAAGGAAATTATAAGAAATGAAACAAATAGGAACTTTTATAAAGAAAATCATTGTTTCTCATGTACCACCTGCTTATCAAAGGATTAGTAATTCCAGAAATTTAGAACAAGTCCAAAATCACCAGGATAAAGAATTGTCTAGGGATGATTTGTATAATTTGCAAGTAATAATTTACCAATTAACTTTTATATGACATATTCAACCGCATACCGACTTAATTATAAGAGCAGGTTTAGAAGATATGTTTGAAGAGTTTATCAAACTCACCAAATTAAGTTCTGACGACCCTCTATCGTTTTCTTGTAATACTTCATTCGGATTAGGAAATCTGTATATTTCTACTTTTATTTTTCGTCATGTGTTATTTGAAGGAAATCCTATTATGCCTAAGCATTTTTAACACGCAAAAGGAAATTGCAAAGGCATCAAGAAATATTTTCAAGCATAGTTCAAGTAGAATTAAACATTTGAAATGCTTAAAAATACCAATTGTGATTGATAGGGAACGCGGAATATACAATAGCATAGCAGCTATTTTGCCATCTCTCCAAATTTTGTTTCGTTGGAACCACGTTAATAGGGACGTGAAGGTTTGGCTGCGAAGACATGGTGTTAAAAGTCATGATACATCTGTATATCATAATAGGTTTTCATGTTCATATAAAAAACATTATTCTGATATCTTTCAAAATGTCCAGGTTAAGTGGAGTTCAACTTTTTCTGAGTATTATGAAAGCAATCTTAAATATAATGTACTGAAACGCGTTAAGTGGTGGTAACTAAACACAAAATTCATGATCTTTATTCAGGGGGTGACAGACAATATCGCTAAACCTCTCAATCAATTCCTTAATTAAATCATTAAATAAATGACCTGAAGCGTTCACTGATGCAGAGTACTCAGTTAAGGCAAGGTTGTAGGCTGTTAAACTGTGATATATAGTTAAAACCGCATATGTGATAAAGATATCAAAATTAAAGAATAGGTAGAACAATCGCCAAGTTTTATATTTTTATTTAAAGAAGGGTGACGTTTCGAGCTCAAACTCTGCTACAGCTATACGATCTGACGAAGAGTGCTAGCTCGAAACGTCACCATTCTTTAAATAAAAGATACAAAAAAAAACTTGGCGATTGTTCAGCCTATTCTTTAATGCAGTTAAGCTGTGGCCTAGGGAAGAACGTCAGTGTCCATTAACCGGTCTGTGTTACCATATTTTGGAAGTCTTAATGAAAACAGATTTAGATGTTGTTAAAGAATAGCATAAAAAATATATCTTTTACCTCACAAATACTATAAGAAACGTCAGATAGTAAGTCAGCTAGGTAAAGACCGAACTTCGGAGATGAGAACACAATACCAGCACCAGATGCAATCAAATACACTCAAACTCCAATGGTAATGATAAATGATACAGACGACGATTCTCAAATAGCGTAAACGACATTACGAATAAAGACTGAGAAGAGCTCACTTGAAAGAAAAAAAAGGAGTACTAGGACGTTTCCATCAAAAATACCGAGACAACGGTTATAAAGCGAACGAATATTACTAATGCTGAATAACATTAATTTGTAAGTGAGGGCTTCTAGAGGTGGCAAGTGAAGTTATTAGATGCCACCCTGGATTATCAAAAGTTTTTTTTTTAGTTACTGTAGTCTAAACATTGTGCAGAAGCAAAAGGGGACCATTAAGGTAATTGCTTATGCGAGGTAAAAAAAAAAGAAGAAAAGTCCAATTATGAAGCATCATTAGAATATAATAAAGTTAGTATTAAATAATTTTGTACTATAATGTAAATTTGTTTAAACTTATATTTTACATTTAATATATTACATTGTTGTTGTTTACGCGCAAAACTACACAATGGGCTTATGCGCTGTGTCACCACGGGGTACTGAACCTCAGATTTTAGCGAGGTAAAATATATCACATAAATTTTATTTGTAAATAAAACAGAAGGATGTGTAATTTTACCAGTTTAATTTTATTTGTAAATAAAACAGAATGATGTATAATTCTACCAGTTTAATTTTATTTGTAAATAAAACAGAATGATGTATAATTCTACCAGTTTAATTTTATTTGTAAATAAAACAGAAAGATGTATAATTCTACCAATTTAATTTTATTTGTAAATAAAACAGAATGATGTGTAACTCTACCAGTTTAATTTTATTTGTAAATAAAACAGAATGATGTATAATTCTACCAGTTTAATTTTATTTGTAAATAAAACAGAATGATGTATAATTCTACCAGTTTAATTTTATTTGTAAATAAAACAGAATGATGTGTAATTCTACCAGTTTAATTTTATTTGTAAATAAAACAGAATGATGTATAATTCTACCAGTTTAATTTTATTTGTAAATAAAACAGAATGATGTATAATTCTACCAGTTTAATTTTATTTGTAAATAAAACAGAATGATGTGTAATTCTACCAGTTTAATTTTATTGTAAATGACATAGGTGTACGACAGTACAAGTTAAATTTGGCATTAGAGATTATATTTCAACTGTAAAATGTATTTAGATATAACTGTGGTATCTGTCGATTTAACTTACATATAAATAACAACAATGATGGATTATGTGATTGTGTAAGTCCTTTTACATGTTAATCGCAGAGGGATATAGTCTGATCAAATTTTGAATAAAATTATGCAGCTAATACTTGGTAATGGATATAATTTGACAACGTTCATAATTTTGTTTCATAATTTAAGCTTCTCTTAACACTTCAACCTACACATAGTATTCCCAGTTTCTGGATTTTTTTCTAATATTGTTTTAGGTTTTACCAGGAGAAGCTTTTGAATATCAAGATAAGCGACGAATGACTATAGAGGATTTGATTATGTAATAGCAACATATATAGCACCGCGATCAACTTATTTAACTCGTCTAATGTAAAACAACTTCTCGTGAGACATATGTATATTTCTCTAAAAGTCAAAGTTCAAAATAAGTAAACATAATAACGTATAAGAAGTTGTTTTTTATTTTATTTGAAAATATCTCATACAGAATAATTTAAAGTAGTGTTATGAACGAGTCATACATACAAAATATTTCATAGTTTAGTCGAACTATTTAAAAAGTCGAAGCTTGGAATCAAACTAGCAATGTTTTATTATTGCACCATTGTTTATTCTTTTTCTTAACCTTTCTTAATATTACCATTAACGACCCTCGTTGTTTTTATTCTAGTGTATGTTGTTGATAGAAGTTGTTGATTCCGAAACGTTCATTGGTGTGAATAAACCTGTTGACAAACAAATGTTTGCTATATCTTTGGTGCTTTTTTTTCGTAATCAAAGTATAGGTGGTCATTTTGGATTTTATTGAATGTATCTTGAAAGGGAAACGCGGTTGACAGTAAATATAAATTAGAGTGTTTTATTCGTTTGTTATAAATTTCGCGCAAAGCTACACGAGGACTATCTGCGCTACCCGTCCCCAATTTAGCAGTGAAAGACTATAGGGAAAGCAGTTAGTCGTCACCATCCAACGCCAACTCTTTGGCTAATCTTTTACCGTCACATTATAACGCTCCCACCGCTGAATAGGCGAGTATGTTTGGTGGGACGGGGATTCGTACCCGCGAACCGCAGACTGCGAGTCGAGCGCCCTAACCACCTGGCCTTGTCAGGCTCAGAATGTTTAAAAAAAATTAAGTTTGTCTACAATATTAACTAGATTCTTCTCCATCGAACATCCAAGGCTTGTTGTTACTTCTTTTTGTTTTTTCAAGACAAGGCCACTTAAACAACGTTAATAATATTTAGTAATTGATGATCTTCCCAAGGAGAAGTATAAGCTTTTTGTCATTTTTTTAGCTTTTTGCAATAATATTAAATATATAATACTATATTGAGACATTGAACCATTATTACATATGCTATTTATCACTGACACAACTATGTTTCTTGTCTTTATTTTAATACTTATCTGTATGGCGTATTATTTAGTATTCTTGTTATAACTTTTCTATTGTTGCCTGAGGCAACATGGCTTTATCTTGTTTTGCAGGGTTCCTTTCTGTTTAACGGTAAGGATTATATCATTTTCGTATCCGGGGGCACTTAGTCGCATTTGTCTTAATTAAAGTTATTGTTATACATTAGCGATTATTGCTAAAACTCCGGCGGTTGTACCAACTTTTAGCAGAGAGCTCCGGTTCCTTCGGATTTAAGTACATCCCGTTTTACAATCGCCACGGGACCTATACTTACTGTGCTGGACCTTTTCTGGGGGTTACCTGAGCCGGCGTTAATTTATGTATTCGCTGACTCATAAAACATAAGAGGTACATAAATAACAAACTAATCTTTCTCAACTCGGAACTGTTCGTGGAACCACAATGTCAATAGGAAAAGACTGCGTCAGTAATTAATATTAACTTTCGGTTGGAGCACATACCTACTTATATCAAAACTGAACGCTAGCATGCTGATAAGTAGACATGATAATAAGCCAGAAATTCTGATTAAATTAGAAGAAAAAGACATACAACAAGTAGAGAAATTCATATACTTGGACCAGATCATAACAGGTGATGGAAAATCTGAAGCTGAAATAGTGAAGAGAATTGAGGTGGCAAGAGGTGCCTTTAATAGTATGAAAACAAATCTTACATCAAAGAACATAAGTGTAAAAACAAGGAAGAGAATTATAAAGTGCTATATATGGTGCACTCTGTTACATGGCTGTGAAACATGGACGTTGACACAAGCACAGATTGACAAACTGAAAGCAATTGAGATGTGGGTGTACAGAAAGGTGATGAAAATATCCTGGGTAGACAAGGTAGCAAATGAAGAAGTTCTCAGTATGGTGAATGTGAAAAGGTATGTTGTACCAACCATCAAGAAGATGAGACCAGACAACATCCAGTGAGTCCTACTAGAGGGTCAAATAGAAGGGAAGACCAAGAACAGAGTGGATAAGAAATATTAAAGAATGGACTGAGTTAGTATAAAATGAAGACCTGGTGAGAAAAGCACAGAACCGACAGAAGTGGAGGTTTGTGACAGCCAACCTTCCTGGGGAAGACGGCACATGATGATGATGATAAAACACCAGTCCAGTAATGAGCATAGCTAATTAAATATCGTGTTATTACATATAATGATTGCAATGCATTTTCATCTTACGGGCTCCTCCGTTGTTAGCGATATTTTAGGCTGTAATTCTAATGTTATCTCACTAAGTTCGAACTGCTTACGAGACTTAGGTTAGTTCTAAATCCATTTATATGATAATAGTGTAAACTAGTACTTATAATAATGAAGGAATATTAAAGAAAAACATGTAATTTAATCTACTTACAGAAAGCTATGATCAGTATTAACTGCAGGTGTATTACATGATTATTTAGGATGCATATTGAAGGGCGAAGCTCATTAATATTTATAGTACTTATACGCTTAACTCTACTACATTGTAATAATTTCTTGAAAGCGATAACTACTTTTCGTTTTTGCAGTAATACATACATTAATAAGAGAAAATATTTAAGAGTATAACATATTCAATTCCTTTGTAGCACGGCATGGCCAGGTGGTTAGGGCGCTCGACCCACAATCCGAAGATCGCGGGTTCGGATCTCCGTCACACCAAATATGCTCGCCCTTTCAGTTGTGGGGGCGTTATAATGTGACTGTCAATCCCACTATTCGTTGGTAAAAGAGTAACCCAATAGTTGGCTAGCTGAATAGAATAGAAATACATTTCTCATAACTCTCATTTAAAGTAAATAACGTGGAATATTTTTTAATGATCAATCAATACAAAAATGCCACGCTGGTATTTAGTTATTTTTACCTACCGTTTACAGATGCATTGTACATAAATAATGAGGTTCTTAATGAGTATGTGTACTCAATAATTTTAAAACCTATGATTAACGATTCAGAATGTCTTCGCGGTTAGAAGTGATTTTCGTTATTTTCAAATTATGTTTAGTTAATTACAATAATGTTTGTATGTCTTGTCTTTTATATTTATCTATCTGCCTATATTTTTGAAACATGTAAATATGTAATACGGATCCGTTAAGAAAAACTCTTAAACTGAGATACTAACGCTGTATAAACTTATATTCGTTGACATTTAACTCTACTGTGTTGTAAGGAAGTTTTGGAAATTTTAAATCTTTTCAGGTGGCGCCACCTTTCAACACCATGGCTATCTATCTACCTCTTCGAGCCACAGACGGATTATATCGAGCAGTTGGAAGACACCCTCTAGCAGTTGCTTTGATTCGCGGTGTCAGAGAGAGACAGCCGAACCTCCTATAGAACACAATGCTGCTGCGTGTAATTGGTGGCGGTGCCACTAATCTCTGGGTAGATGTCGAGAGTAAACGTTTAGTATTTTACAATTAAGTAAAATTTTGCTCTGCAGACATCAAGAGGAGTTAAGATTACACGGTAGTAACTAATTTTATTTATTATTTAAATACATGAACCCTGAAAACGAAACGTTTGCATCACCGCATAGTATTCTGTTAAATTTTCTGAGCAGAAAAAGAAGTATGTGGCAGTAAGGAAGATCCAGTAAGGAAGATGACCGATAATTAATTTAGCAGATGGTTTCATGAGTTAGGTGAGATAGGAATTGGGTTTTTTTATGGAAAATTTGTGTGTTTATTTCTAAAGATAATAACTAGTTTAGAAATATATTAAGTTAGAGTTCTTTTGGACAGCTTTTCTATTGTTATAGAAATAAGAGAGTATTTTAGCAAAATAAGTTTTTTGTTGAAGGGGGAGTTCTCTAAAAATGGAACACCATTTATACCAGTTACTTGCATAGCTAAGAAATTTGATTTCAGGTTTTTACCTAATTTCATTATTAATAATTACTTTATGTAGAGTGGTTATAATCCACCACTTACTAAGTTTTATAACTTGTAGCCAGTTCTAGTTTTGTAAAATAATTCTATTAAGAAAATATATAAACTATCGTTATTTCTTCTTTTTTTGACACTTTATGTTAAACAACTTATTATCTTTATGTTGAAATATGGTTAGTCATGACTTTATCTCGTTGAAAATAACATTTGTTTGACCAAAATTATGTTCCAGTAGAATAATTTTTGAAAAGATGAAATAGCTGATTGCTGTTAATACAGGAAATTGAATGTGCCAAGTTTTTAAACTCGAGGTGGTAATATTTTCTTGTGGTATTGAAGCCTCTTTTTTATAGATGCAAGATAATACGTAGAATGTAAGAAATATTGATTAAAACATTCGTTGCACTCAAATACAAGCAACCAGTTGTGCGCAACTTTTGTGTTTACTCTCTTACAATGCAACGGCAATTTCTAGGAAACTGAAATATACCTTGAAAATATTATTGTTTATGTTAAGAAAGATAGAGTTTGTGGCATATGCATAATCGATAGACTTGTTAGAACAGAAGCGTAATTATTAGAATTAATAATATACCTTGAAAATATTATTGTTTATGTTAAGAAAGATAGAGTTTGTGGCATATGCATAATCGATAGACTTGTTAGAACAGAAGCGTAATTATTAGAATTAAAGATGACAATACCCAGCACACTCAAGCGTTTAGTATGAGCGAGTTTACTTTCCAGGGAAACTGAGTCTGCAATTACTTCAGTGTTATATGTAAATATAAAGAATCAGCTTACAGTTTAAGGAGAAGTTGTATAATAAAATCTTTTTACTTGAGTTCGACTCCAGGTTACAACTGTTAGATGCTTACAAATCCTCACTTGCATCTTGACGTCGGCCAGCTATAGTGACAAGTTTATCTTAGTGCTACACTTTGGTTGATACATGTTGTGGGATGTTTGATGACTACTCAAGTTTTCTCATGTTCTTGAGCTTTCGACTAATTTAGTGTAATAAAACACTGCACGACATTACTATAATGATAATTTTGTGGTAGTTGATCGAGCTAGGTTTGAAGATTCCCAAAAGCCTAACAATTACAAACCTATAAACGAGACTATATTTACAGAATTGGATATCACTTCTTAAGATGTAAGATGGTTCTTTTTCCTTATACCAATACATGCTTTCATGTAAGTGATTAGACAGGCAACAATAATCGAATAATGCGAATCAGAGAGCTCCTATATATTATTCATGCTATTCTGTGGATGCATGGGTTATTAGCACTGACCAGTGAGGCTTCGCGTTGTTCAATGTTATTCCCAGTGTTATGCATGCTTGAAATGCCAAGTGTTGTTTGCATCAGGAGTCACTATATTTAATCATGTATTTGGTCCTGTGCATGGTGATCAATAAGATCACATAAATAAATTGTGTTAATTTATGTTACCTTATGTGTTATGCAATATTATCAAACAGGTTACATGTTTTATACATCCTGACACATAGAGCATACTTAAGATATATATATGTGTTAAACAAGCTGAATAGTAAGGCCCCTTGAGTTATATACTCCGGCCAACAAGGCTCCATTTATCATACATTCCGATTTGTGAGGTTCAGTGTGTTATACATTCCGACTAGTGAAGTTAATTATGTTACATTACAACGAATATCCTGAAAGGACGGCATGTTCGATGACGAGATTCGAATTCATGACCCGCAGATTGCGAGTCGAGTGCCCTAACCACCAAGTTATGTCAGGCCCAGTAATAACCTATATGACTCATTCGATAATGGACATGTTTTAGCTGCCATTTTATATTGCTTTTGTTTCGCATTATGCTAAATGTAGTTCGAGGATGTGTCAGAGTTCAAGTCCAATAGAAGCTGTGTCAAATAGCAATATGAATATCAACAAACCACCCTGTTTAATATATTCAAACATTTCTAATCTTTCAATAAAGTTCTTTCACGGTATTTTTAAAGATTGGGTTAAATCTATACTATTTTATCACATATATTCTCGTGTTGTTTACAACGAGTGACGTATTTTTGTTAATATTTATTTTCAAATTCACAAACAATCTCGTTATTGAGAAATCATTTGCTATTTATTTATTTAGGACATAATAATAATAAAAATGAAGCACAGTATAGCTTGTTATTATTGATGACTTAATGGGTTCTATTATGTATTCTTAACATAGAAAGTATAAGCGACATAATCCTTACAATAGTATAGACACTTCTGTCCTCAATTGTCGTTTTCGTCATCAGTATGCCGTCTCTTACAGGGTAAAGTTTCCCACTGTGCTAATAGAATGACGCTAAATAAACATTTATTTCTAGCATTTCGTGAACTTACGAACGTTGTTGTTATTAATTCTTAAGAGATTGAATCTTGTAATTTAACAGAGAATAAATAATTCGCAACAAAACTAATACCTGCTTGGTGTAAAGTGACCGAGAAAAATATCTGATTTATTGATATTATGATACGCAATAGAAGTTTTGTTTTTTGATGTTAAGCACAAAGTAATGGGTTTTCTATGATCTACCCACTGCGGGTAGCGAAAATAAGATTTGTAGCGTTATAAGCCCTCACACTTACCTTTGAGCCACTGGGGGACAGCAATAACAGTAATATATCTTTACAAAGAGATAAAATGCTAATAAACTATCTGAATATGTGCTTTTCTTACAATTACACCCCAATATGAGTGGCTATCAAATTAAAACGGCACTCTATGGCTCATGGGAAATAATGCTAAATATTGAGTTTCGATATCGCAATGGGCAGACCACAGATAGCTCATTATGTACCTTTGTGCTGTATAACAAGCAAACAAATCAAACCAGAAATGTAATTCAATTCTTAAAAATTAAATTATACACGTTTTGTAATGTGTTGAAATAGCATGTACAACAGTTTATATTACATATTTATTATTTAATTAAATTTTTAAAATTTTAAAATATTTTTCACGCACAGTTTAGAATCAAATACAATTATATAAGTTTGCAACTTCTTTAACCTTTAGAATTAATATAATAGTTTGTTTTTGGATATTCACGTACAGCTACTTAAGGGTTATCTGCACTAGCCGTCCCTAATTTTGAACTGATAGACTCTAGGGAGTGCCCCCACAGTGGCATTGCGGTATGTCTGCTAAATTACAACGTTAGAAACCGGGTTTTGATACCTGTGTTGGGCAGAATACAGATAGCCCATTGTGTAGCTTTGTGCTTAATTACAAAAAAAAAGAGCTAGAGGGAAGAGAGATAGTTGACAGCACCCATCGACATCTTTTTGTGCTACTCTTGTCGGATTGAACAGTGGAGTTTGACTGTCACTCTTATAACGCACTTATGGCTCTCTAAAGTGCGGAACACATTTTTTTATTTCGATATCAAGGTTCAAACGATTGACCTGCAGATTGATATACACACACATACATATATATATATATAGTCCTGCATGTTAGCCAGTGGGCCATGCTCGATCGAATTAATGCGATTTATCAGGAAACTGGTAAACTTCATTTTTTTCATTTAGTTTAAAGATATTTCAATCTTAGTAACAACTATTATAAACTTTAATCTATAATATTTGGTAGTAGGACTGTATGTTTACTGTTATTACTGTTGAACACAAAGCTACACAATGGGCTATTTCTGCTGTGCCCACCACGGGTATCGAAACTGCATTTTTGTCGTAATAAGCCTTCAGGCTTACCGCTAAATCATTGTGTAGCTTTGGTAGTAGGAGATTATAAGAATTTGGTGTAAAGAGAGTCTTCCCAAAATTCTTCGACCGACAGTTGTGAATAAAAAACAAACTAAAAAATAGATGAATTACTAAAACATATGAAGTTAAAAAATGTATAAAATCAGTAAATTAATAAAAATTATCCTATAATTGAAGAGTTAATTGTAAACAACTCAACAGTTTTGGACGTGTGGGGTTTTAGTTTTTTTTAACCACACATGAACCTTTGTAACACGAACTCCCGTCAAATGAATAACAAGTCTTCACAATATCTAATTTCGGTGGCAATTCGTATTAAATGTATATATATATTTATACGAATACATTATTATCATTCCATCTCACTACCTTCAGACACTTTGGACTCGTGGATCGAGCTCAACGTTAGCAAGTAAAATGAGAACGTCGTCAGTTTCATGTAGTGTAACAGGAAATATGTGTATATTTAAAGTTTTACAGCAGATTTATTTGCGATCTTATCTAATGCGCTGTTGGGTATTGTCAGCTTCAGTTAGTATAAAGCAGGAAATGTCAAGAGTTGTAACTAGTGAAGGAAAGAACGCTTACACCTGATGAAGATGAAGCAGAAACTATCTGTATGTTCAAATGGTACATGGAAATGTATCTGTCACTTTTACCAGTGTAGATGAGGAAATGAAGAAATTCATTTGGTGCAGAATATCTATAAGCTTGGTAGATATATATTCTGTTTCTTCAGGAATATTAAGAGCTTAACTAGTTTAGGGAAGTATTTCTCGCTCTAGAATATCATAACAGCTCATCAGAAACTTCTTCTGCTTAGTGGTAAATATACGATATCACCTGTCTTAATTTACGATAAGTGTTATTAAGCCTAATATTTCAGGCTGATAACAGCTCTTCTTTAGAGGCATAAATAAAAACGTTATTATGTATCATTACCATTTTGTTCATGTTGTGTCGTTGAAATGTAGTGTTTTAGTTCTTTTTATATATATTTTTTACTTTGAAGTTAATTTACGTTTTCTGACAAATGTGGCTGAATACAGTGATTTTCGTACATGTCTTGTTATATTTTATTTATCATTTTCATTTTCAGTTTTTAAATGAAAAAATAAGATTGAATTTTCATTATTAAGCTATGTTATTAAGAATTTCCCATCAAAAGCAAACTAAGCATATATCAGAAGTAAAACAGTTCCAATAGTAACTTATAAATTTCTGAATACCATCGTAGATAACAAACTGATTAGAAATACTACTGTAAGTGTTATAAATTAATACATCAGAAAACTATTATTATTGTTTTATTAAGGTAATGCTATTTTTGAACAGGATCCTAATTATATCCTATGACGTTCAACCAGCCTAGAAGATGTAGGTTAGTCCTAAGTCTACAAGCTAAACCAACAATGCAAAATAATTTAAAAAAGTGTAATATAAATTCAAAAACTCTTTTTAACCATTATAACCATAAATTATGATAATTCTAAGTCTAATAGGCTAATCCCGTTGCCGTATAAACGTTCTCCACATTTTTTGGCCATGGGTACTCAGTAGGAGTGACGGTCATATAAAAAACAAACAAACATTATTCTATTAGAAAATAGTAGCTCAAGAGTTGACGTGGATGGTGTTAGGCTAGCTGTCTTTCCTCTAGCCTATTTGTTCAATATTAGCGACGGCTATGTGCAGATAGCTTTTGTTTAGCTTTGCAAGAAAAGTCTGAAACAAATACACTTAATGATTAATTACTTACGAAACACACTAAAACACCAGTCGTTTGTTATGATTTGCATATCAGATAATGAAAGTGGAAAGATTAATTTTATTTACATTGGACAAAAAAAAATAGTATTTGTGACATTATAATTAAGAGAAAGCAAATTAATTTCATCAAACATTGTCAATTATCTTTTCAGTTCATTATTGTACAAATATAGCATCTGATTATCAGTCGTCTGATATGAAATCTGAATGATTGGTCAGTCACCCTAAGCTATATTTTGTCTTAGTTGCCATTACAGTGTGTTACAGAGTTTAAAGTATTCCAAATTCTTCATGAACTGTGACTAGGTCTGAAAGATGACACCTGAATTTTCAATCGTATGCAAAACTATAGGCGAATGGAAACTGGCCAGAAAAGAACAGGTCATTTCGAATTGGCCAAAAATGTTCAAGATGTCGTTAACAGAATGTAAAGCTGTTTTCAAACCCATTGGCACGTTCGGATACTTTGATAGAGCAGACCACCATTCAACACACAAGTAGATGGCCGCGATCGCTAAAATCGTGAGGTACTTGGCTCAAGAATGAATCATATGTTTGTAATTGTTTCTGGATGCTATGCCAGTCCACAGAATTTAGAAACTGACTTCAAAAGGCTAATCTGTGTACTAGATGCCTACTGACGTGCATTAAGCTTACAGCAAGGTGCGAAACAGCTGGTCTTCCATTGTGTTTAGAACATACCTACTGGACTTGCAGAGCAACATTAAATTAAATTAACTAATTAATATATATATATATATATATTGTGGAATTGAGTTCTGCTTCATAGTATAGCCATCTAGATACAAGACATATAACAAATCTGGAAATAAATCTAATTCCATTTATCTATGAGAAAGTGGCGCAAATGGTGGCTATTGAAGTATGATGTAGACATAATTAAGCATTAGTGGATTTATTGACCTCTATCCTGTGAAATAATACCAACATCATAGAAATTAAATCTTATTATCCTTTGTGTTGCAATATGAAGGTGGAATTAGTCTTGACATTAGCCAAGTGGATGCTAATGCTACCAACAATGTGTTAAACTGGTTCGTACATTCTTTGAAAAAAGAGGTATTTGACCGATTGGAGTGACAAGAATTCTTATTAAACTTCAATCTCATTGAGCATGCGTAAGATTCTTTTAGGACACGCATCGCGTACAATCAAGTAACTGTAAGAATGCCCTGGAAGCAGTTTTTTTAGAGGAGTTGCCAAGAGTTCCCGTGAATCATATCAACACTTGCAAGTTACGTTAGTGCCATGCTGCTCTTGCTAGTTGTGATTACCATACTTCTTATTGAAGTAAAATGCCCCGAACTGTAAAAAAAAAAAAGTAAAATCACATCTACAAAATGCTTACTTACGAGAGTAGGCTGAATTACCATTCATTTCATTTCAGCTCACACAACAGATCATCAGATGTTGAATTTAAATAGAAGTGAACGGAGGAAATAGCTAATTTTATAACAATGGTATTGCTTTGTTATAATTAAAATATTGTTCATTTCAGTTATATTTTAATCTTATAGTATAGTTCATACCATATAAAGTGAAAACAAATATTTCAGCATAGACGAAAAAATCAAAGTAAAGTAAACATGAACTGAAATATTTAAGAAATTAGGATAAATGTATAGTCGTCATATGACAGGTAAATATAAAACAATCTAGATCGTTAATTTAAACTATCTATCTCACTTAGAAAATAGCTTAAAGCTTACTAGTAAAGTATGGCCAATATTTATTGTACAAAAGCATGAACTTGAGCGTGTTAATTTATGACTTTAATATATGAATTAAAAAAACAAAACAATTGAGCATTATATAATATGATTATCATGCAGTGTTCTTTGGAGTGTTGTAATTTTTTAAAGTCAGCTACACTATTCTGATATCAGGTAATAAGGTTTATTTTTGTGTAAGAATTTAACACATAAAATTGGTTTAAAAGTACTGAACGTCATATCTATATTTGAATATTTTAGATAGTAAGTCGATACTCACAAAGAAAAGGAGACGACAGTTTTCGTCATTACAAAAGCAATGTTAAATCCATTTTTGAAAGTGGTCATATAATGATATTTCAACCACATTTCACAGAAATGGTAAAATAATGTTTACTATTTTAACGATTTCAAGGAATTTTGTGAGCTCAGTTGTACTATCAGTGTGATAAAGGCATAATTTAACGTGCAAGTTTAAGTATAAAATATATATGCAAAGATAACTAATTTACGAATGTGTATTTTTATATGAATTTTAAAAATAATATTAATAATGAGTATTGCAATGAACAAGGTAAATGCTTTCATCAAATATATGGTATATCTAAAGCAAATATATCCCTTGGTTTGGAGAACGGATACCAATATACACACGTATATCGATTTCCTTCTTTCACACTTGTAAGTATCGTATTGCTCCTAATTAACGTCCTCGGAGCGTTACAAACTGCAAAGGTGGGCGCTAATTATAGTATTTGTGATGTTCAGGATTATATTTTTCACATGTGATTTGTTGCTTTCAATGCTAATAAGTGTGTTTGTTTTTATTCTCTTTTTTTTCCAAATTTAAAATTACGGTAATAAAAGTGGATTACTATTGATGTCACACAAGGTAAGCTTTATAAAAATACCGGGGGGTGGCGATAATTAGAGAGGGGGCGTTAATTAGAGGCATTAACAAAGTCAAAGTCAACTGGTCAGCCGTGTTTGCCTGCAAGTGAACGCCTAAGATCGTGAACAAAGTCAAGCTTTTGTGGTATTTACAAACAAATGCAAAGGATGATTGATAGTAAGAGTGGAGTTAATGCCGAATGAAAAATATTTACACAGAGCTGTTATAATAAATTCATATTTTAGTAGACGATTCTATAAGCATCCTGTTTAAAATCAATTGGTAAATCACTTCGCATTCATCATAAGTAATCATAATTAAACAATAAGTTTATCAATGACTATAAAACACCCTGGTTGTTCCAACACGTAGCAGTTTTGGGGGATCGTTTGTTACCGTTAAAATGTAGTTATCGTATCATAATCGTTTGAGACTAGCTAACTTATTCCCCAAACTTACCATATTCATATTTTTCTGTCACATATGCTAATGAAAACTTTGTCATTATATAGCAACTTTTCCTGCGTCATAAGGTTACTAGACGGCTTGTTAATATAACTGCATGAAATTAGTTTTCTATTCTTTATCCCTAACCACTTTTTGTTCCTGATGTTAGTTACATGATTGTTTATTCTTGTAGACACAGTAATTGACAACTAATTGACCTATAAACTCTTAAATTCGTCAGTTCTTCAAGAGAAAATATATATAAGGAGATGAGTTATAAAACAGTCCGTACATGTGCTTTATTTAAAAGATTGTCATGCATAGTTTAAGCTTACAAATGATCGAACTAGGTAGGTGAATAGACTACTAAACGAATTTGGCTAACAATTACGAAAACTGTGTAGTAGTTGATATTAAATACTTTACAGCAAGTAAATATATTTCATCTTAAAATAATAGGGTGCATCTATGTAACTTACGTACATATAGGTATTTAGTAAGTAGGAGTACAATGTATCTATGATTTAATGTAGGTAAAAACGGATTATAAATAACAGATTAATATATATATATATATATATATTAAGTGAATATCTGACTGAAATGAATGTAAAAAATAATCAAACGTAGCTAGCAAAAGCGTATAGTTAACAGCTATGATATTTCAGACCCGATTACTGTTATTAGAAGAATATTGGTAGTAACTTATATAAGCAACAATTAAATACAACTAGTGATCTATCATAGAAAATAACTAAATACAGGTGCTATCTGATTATATATAGTATTTAGTTCACAGCGAATTCCTGGTAATTTAATAATGTAAATAACTAAATACAGGTGCTAGCTGATTATATATAGTATTTAGTTCACAGCGAATTCCTGGTAATTTAGTAATGTAAATAACTAAATACAGGTGATAGCTGATTATATATAGTATTTAGTTCACAGCGAATTCCTGATAATTCAATAATGTAAATAACTAAATACAGGTGCTAGCTGATTATATATAGTATTTAGTTCACAGCGAATT